>NC_137606.1:25898501-25931001 GCF_963280865.1 Gymnoscopelus braueri | reverse complement strand
TCGTCAGATCGCTGTGCAGTTCACACACTACACACGGCTCTGTCTTGTAGATCTGTAGTCTTTTAAGTCGTGTTTTCCAGACTACATGACTGATCGTCAACAGGCGATCACACAACTACAAGGTCTTTCACCAGGACGTGATATACAGATGCAATATACTGACGTGCAGTATTATTTTTTTTGTTTTTATTCTAGTACAGTATTTTTTTAAATATTTTTTTTACAACATTTTTTGTATACATACTGTATACAGGACATGTTCATTCTTTCCATGGGAAAGTTTAAGATTTAAGTTGTTGTGCCGGTGAGGTAGGAAACCCTAGGGGGGCTTATGTGAAAACCTCACCGTTTACATTACATATGCTTTGATTTGTTTAATATTAGTTGTCTTTGTTTGACTTTTTTTTAAGATTTATTTTTGACATTTTCATACTGTAATTGGAATAGACCTACTGAGAATGCATGCCCCACCGGTTATGCAATACCCGCTGTACCCATTTTCAGATTACCTGTTAACACATTGACCGCCGAGCCCGTAGTTCTACGGGCTGATAAATCCAACCGTTAAGCGCCAATCCCGTAGCCTACGGGCTAATGGTCTTTTTAGTGGTCCACGTTAGTTTACCCCCTCAGGCACATCGTCACAAAATATCATCAATCTAGACCACATAGAAGTTGAAAAATCTTGTGATCCAATCACATGATCACATAAAACCAAAAAAAAAAAAGCACTAAAGCTGCATAATGTCAGGGGGTCCGCCAATCTGTTTGGCAAAAAAGTGTGATCGAGTGAGCAGCCTCTCTCTCTCTCTCTGCCTGGCTGCACCACAGCCCTCACTGACTGTGAGTGTGATCAGTGGGAGTGAGTGCAGGCGGGGCGAGCGTGCGCGCGCTTGGGGCGAGCGTGCGCGCGCGTGGTCGTACGTGCACACTCGCGGGGGAGGGGATGAACTTCTCCTGACCTCCTGCCTAAACCTAATGTTTACACAGATATGTCGGTGAGATCTGAGGCAATACATCGTGCGCGTATGTGCACAGGCGCGCGGGCGACGACTTGTTCCACACACACACCACAGGCAGGACAGACTGTAAGCATTCCACGTGCACTTTACCCCAAAGCTTTGATGTGATCGTCGCCACCATTGTTGTTTATAAAACAAACAGGGTCCTGCGCAGGTGTGCTCGCGCGCACACACACACGCACACACACGCACACACACACACACACACACACACACACAGAGAGAAACGCGAGCGTGATCGGTCACATGACCAAAACAAATGCTTCAAAAGCGAGACGCGCGGCCCTGTCGTTCTTGCTTTTCCAAACCAGATTATTTTCAGAGCCGATCGATACAGAGAGAGACAGACAGAGAGAGAGACAGACAGACAGACAGATAGATAGATAGATAGATAGATAGTTCGTTAGTAGTAGTAGAAGTGATAGATAGATAGATAGATAGATAGATAGATAGATAGATAGATAGATAGTTCGGTAGTAGTAGTAGTAGTAGTAGTTAGTAGTGATAGATAGATAGATAGATAGTTCAGTAGTAGTAGTAGTAGTAGTAGTAGTTAGTAGTGATAGATAGATAGATAGATAGATAGTTCGGTAGTAGTAGTAGTAGTAGTAGTAGTAGTAGTAGTAGTAGTATTATTAGTAGTAGTAGAGTTGCGAGATTGAGACGGAGTGAGTGAACGGGTGAGTTTGAGTGTGTGAAACGGTGAGTGAACGAGTGTGATCTGAGTGAATTGTTAGTTTGTGTGAGTGATTATTGTAGTGATTATTGTAGTGTGTAGTGTGAGTCAGATATTTACATAGTGTGAGTGATATATATAAATCCCAGTGAGTTTTATATATATATATATTTATAGATAGAGAGGGCGTGGAGGTAAATAATAGGTGGAAGTAATAGGAGTATAGTAGGAGAGTTGATCGGCGATATAGGGAGAGTATAGGAGAAAAATAGGTGGTAATAGAGAGGAGAAAGTTTATATTTATTTATAGTGTAGCTACTGTGAGAGGGTAGCTATGCCAGGGAAGCGCGCGCGCAAGCGCAAAAACACCCCAGCCCCAGGATCTGGGCAAAGGTCCATGGACCAGTTCTTGGTGGCTCCTGGTGGACCTCCACAGAAGGAAGCTCGTCTGGTTCCACCTGTGGACCTCCAGCCAGGTCCGAGTGTTGGACCTGACGACACCAAGGACCGCAAGGTTCCGCCTGTGGACCTCCAGCCAGGTCTGATTGTCGGACCTGACGACACCCAGGACCGCGAGGTTCTGCCCGTCCGTCGGAGTGCACGGATCGCCACCGTCACCGTGCCTGTTGTTCGAGTCGCCACCGTCACCGTGCCTGTTGTGACTGTTGTGCCTGTTGTTGGGGTTCATGGTCCCGAGTGGGACATCAGTGACACAGAGAGTGAGATCGGGATCGCGTCGGATTCTGATTCTGATTCTGATACCGACAGTGACTCCAGTGGTGCCTCTGGGGGCTCCGTTTGGCTACCGACGGGTGAGAGCCGTCTGGACCGTGGGGGCAATTGTTCTTTTTCCAGTGGTAAGCATACATTTTTTATAGTTTTATCTGTTACTACTTGATTTGATCGATTTGTATTCGTTACTAGTTGATTTGATCGTGTTTTTCATAGACCTGGTTGCTTATTAGTCTTCCACAATCTGGCAACGCAAAACGAAAGGCCCTCTGTACCTGTGGTTCTCAACATGTGGTTCGCGACCACAACGGAGCGAGCCTCGTACAACGCCTCGCAACGCGATCTATATATGCATCTATCTATCAGATGATGACAATGTTTAGGCTCTTATTGATTTATTGTGTAAAAAGAACACCTAAAAATAGCAGATCTACAAGCTTGTGAGCTTGTAGATCGGCTATTTTCAGATAGGTTTGAGCTTTTGGGCTCGTTTTCATAGACCTGTTTGCTTATTACACTCCCACAATCTGGCAACTTCAAAAAACGACAGGCCCTTTTAGCCTCTGTACCTGTGGTTCTCAACATGTGGTTCGCGACCACAACGGAGCGAGCCTCGTACAACGCCTCGCAACGCGATCTATATATGCATCTATCAGATGATGACAATGTTTAGGCTCTTATTGATTTATTGTGTAAAAAGAACACCTAAAAATAGCAGATCTACAAGCTTGTGAGCTTGTAGATCGGCTATTTTCAGATAGGTTTGAGCTTCTTTTGGGCTCGTTTTCATAGACCTGTTTGCTTATTACACTCCCACAATCTGGCAACTTCAAAAAACGACAGGCCCTTTTAGCCTCTGTACCTGTGGTTCTCAACATGTGGTTCGCGACCACAACGGAGCGAGCCTCGTACAACGCCTCGCAACGCGATCTATATATGCATCTATCTATCAGATGATGACAATGTTTAGCCTCTATTGATTTATTGTGTAAAAAGAACACCTAAAAATAGCAGATATACAAGCTTGTGAGCTTGTAGATCTGCTCATTTTATTATGCTTTGTGAAAATGCCAGGTGCACTGCTCCCCCCCTCCCTCTGCACATGATGGCTGTCATAATATAAAATACATCAGAGTGTCCGTTCAGGTCAGGCCACAATAACAACAACAAAAATCCTGTTGGATCAAAGTTTTTTGTTGATGTTGTTGTTCTGTTCTGACCTGAACTGAAGCCTTTGATGTCTTTTATTGTGACATCCATGACCTGATTATGACCTGATCATCATGCAAGTTGATGATCAGGTCACGATCAGGTCATGTCCACAAAGTATTTGAAAATTTGCCTTTGTAATTCCACTATGACAGTAATGTAGTTACTATTTGATCTCATATGTGCCTACTGTAAGTAGCTCTGTCTGGATAAGAGTGTTTGCTAAATGTGTAATATTCACCCAAAGTATTTGAAATTGTATTCTAGATTCTGACACTGGTGAGGCTTTGGAGCCAATGGATGGAGGTGGACATGGTGGTGACCGTAGTAGAGGTGAGTGAGATGTCACAATCATATCACAGGAATACAAAAAATGCTAAAACCAGGGCAATGGTAAATGTATATTTATTTATATCTCATATTTATTTATTCAGTGTGTATATATGTGGCATGTGGTCTATATGATGATGATAAATGATTTGCTAAAGATGCACATAATATTTATAAAAGTATATTTTATGTTATTCTAGGGTTACAGGCTGAGGTGGCTGTGGAGGAGTTGGAGGGAGCGGTTGGAGCTGATGGCGGTGGTTGTAGAGGTAAGAATTATTATCACTGGAACAAAGTGTGTGTGTGTGTGTGTGTGTGTGTGTGTGTGTGTGTGTGTGTGTGTGTGTGTGTGTGTGTGTGTGTGTGTGTGTGTGTGTGTGTGTGTGTGTGTGTGTGTGTGTGTGTGTGTGTGTGTGTGTGTGTGTGTGTGTGTGTGAACAAATGTATTTTATGGTAATTATCTATTTCTATAATTCACAGGTGGTGGCAGGCCTCGAAAGGGCAAGGGTCCTCCCGGTGGTGGCAGGCCTCCTAAGGGCAAGGGTCCTCCCCCTATGTGGCATGCCACAGGCTGGTGTCCTCGGGACATCCCCTTCTCAGCCGGGACTCCGGGTCCACAGAATGCGGCTGCTGATCTGCAGTCTGATGACCCTGTGGACTTCTTCGAGCTGCTGGTGTCGGATGAGATCCTGCTGGAGATCTGCGTCCAGACGAACCTGTATCACAAACAGCAGCCGCCCAGTGAACTGCAGTATAACAGAGCAAAGTCCTGGAAAGATCATGATCTCACTGTAGAGGAGCTCAAGATCTTTCTAGGGCTCTTTCTTCTAACTGGAGTCAACCCAAAGCCGGAACTCGAGATGTACTGGTCCACTGACGAGTACCTGTCGGCACCCGTCTTCGGCAAGATCATGTCGCGGAACAGGTTCCAGCTCATCTTGAGTGCCCTGCACTTCATCGACAACACCATGCCCCGCCTTGACCCTAAAGACAACCTCTGGAGAATCCGCCCAGTGCTGCAGTCCTTGCTGGCCAACTTCCAGAAAATGTATCTGCCGAGCGAGGACATCAGTATTGATGAGGGCATGCTGTTGTGGCGTGGACGCCTGGCCTTCAAAGTCTATGCCCCACAAAAGCCGATCAAGTACGGCATCAAGTCATACATATTGTGCGAGTCTGCAACCGGCTACGTCCACAACATGCAGCCGTACTGTGGCGTGCCGACCTCCCTACCTGACACAATAACCAACCTACTAGGTGATTTAGCAGGTTTAGGATATAGGCTATACATGGACAACCTGTATAATTCAGTGAAGACGTCCCTTATGCTCCTGAAGAAGGCGACCTACGTCTGCGGGACTCTCCGTAAGAAACGAGGGCAGCCACCAGCCATCGCCGAGGTGACCAATGCCCCACAGAAGCTTCCACTTGGGTCGTCCATGTCACTCCATCACGAGGGTGTGATGGTAGTGGCATGGCGACCCAAGAAAACAAAGATTGTCACCATGATCTCCACCTTGCACCCTGACGAGATGCGGCCCGTGGCCTCGAATGAGAAACGGCAGAGGAAGAGGGTGACCGAAATGAGGCCAGTGTGTGTTGCTGAATACAACAAATTCATGAACGGGGTCGACAGGATGGACCAAAACCTCAGCTATTATATGTGCACCAGAAAAACCAAGAAGTGGACGAAGAAGTTCTTTTTTTACCTGCTACAGATATCGATGTTCAACGCCTTCACGATCTACAAGGCCAGAAACCCAGGCGGCATTCAAGACTTCTTCTCCTTCATCGTGAAAGTAGTGAAGTCCTGGACCTCCCTCGGCCGCCGTGGGAGAGTGGCCCCTCCTCAGGAGGGTAGGAATGAGGCCCCGCCTCCTGAGGAAGGGGCCGAGGAAGAGGGTGAAGACCGTCCTCAGGAGGGTAGGAATGAGGCCCCGCCTCCTGAGGAAGAGGAAGAGGATGACGCCGATCCTCAGGAGGGTAGGAATGAGGCCCCGCCTCCTGAGGAAGAGGATGACGCCGATCCTCAGGAGGGTAGGAATGAGGCCCCGCCTCCTGAGGAAGAGGAAGAGGATGACGCCGATCCTCAGGAGGGTAGGAATGAGGCCCCGCCTCCTGGGGATCGCCCCGGCAATCCAAATGTCCCACATGCTCCCCACCCAAGGCCACCATTGATTGACCCTCCGTCCAGGCTGTTAGGCAGAAGTAAAGATCACCTACTCATCAAACTCCCAAGTACTACTAAGAAGTACACACAAAGGGTTTGCAGGGTCTGTGCCCGATCCAAAGATCCAAAGATAAAGAAGAAGCGAGGGGAGAAAAAGAACCACCGGAGCGAGACAAGGAAAGAGTGCAAGTCCTGTCTTGTGCCCTTGCACGAAGGAGACTGTACATGGCGTTACCACAACTTAGATAAGTATTAGTTTACGGGTCCATTTGGTTTCAGGGTAGGGAAAGGGTAGACGCACGCTGAAGAACTTTATTTTTGTTTATTTGCACTAATTGCACCAATGTATTGATTTGAATGATTATTATTTATTTTGATTTTATGTAGTTACATTTAGTTTGAAATGACTTGCACTTTGTGCTTTACAGTGAAACGGCTGCTACTTTGTTCAACCTACCTCTACACACTGCCGTATGCACAACACTGTTTAGACTTTTTATTTATTTATTTTGCACTAATTGCACCAATTTTTTGATTGAACTTTTTTGTTGTTGAACTCCCTAGAGATTCACAAATTGTCATAAATGGCATAAAGAAAAAAGGCAAGCTATAGATCTGCTATTTGTTGCTTTGAATGTAGTATGTTTGGAAAAGGAAGCTCTCGATGACCTTGAACTTGGAATTATTATTATTTTATGTAGTTACATTTAGTTTGAAATGACTTGCACTTTGTTCTTTACAGTGGAACGGCTGCTTCTTTGTTCAACCTACCTCTACACACTGCCTAGTATGCACAACACTGTTGTCTAGACTTTTTATTTATTTATTTTGCACTAATTGCACCAATGTTTTGATGTTGAACTATTCACAAATTGTCAGAAATGGCATAGTAGATTGTGAAGGCGTTGAACATCGATATCTGCTATTTGTTGCTTTGAATGTAGTATGTTTGGAAAAGGAAGCTCTCGATGACCTTGAACTTGGAATTATTATTATTTTATGTAGTTACATTTAGTTTGAAATGACTTGCACTTTGTTCTTTACAGTGGAACGGCTGCTTCTTTGTTCAACCTACCTCTACACACTGCCTAGTATGCACAACACTGTTGTCTAGACTTTTTATTTATTTATTTTGCACTAATTGCACCAATGTTTTGATGTTGAACTATTCACAAATTGTCAGAAATGGCATAAAGGAAAAAAGGCAAGCTTGTAGATCTGCTATTTGTTGCTATGAATGTACTGTAGCTTGAGATTTTGACTGTTGCAAAAAGTTTGGAAAAGGAAGCTCTCAATGACCTATGTGTTGCACTTTGAATTTGGAATTATGATTCTTTATTTGAAAAAAAAAAGTGTTTTTTTTTTTTTTTTTTTTTTTTATATAAACAAGTATTGTTTACATGACTGATGTCAATGAAGGCGCAAAATAAATGTCAAACACTTTTGAAATCAAGTTATGCCTCTAAATGTGTGTCATTTACTAAAACGCTGATATCTCAGCTTCTGAAGAAAAATGCCTCTTTTTGGTGAAAACCAAGCTGTATTCAAACTCCTCTAGCTAAAAAACGGAGCATGGTATCAACTCACTTTTTTTTTCAGATGAAAGAAGAGATTCTAAGCTTTCTTTTGAGATATTCTATGTTTTCATAGTCCTAATACAAAATCTTCTGTGGGCCCTCAAAAATAAGTCAGAATGGTCAAAAACCTTGGCAGTGGGAAAGCCTTTTCTAGAAAACCCCTTGGCAGTCAATGTGTTAAGTCTGTCTGTCCTTGTCCCTTTTATGCCCATATATGGACATCTCTGATGTCACCAGTATGTGTCCTTGGTCATCTTTGGTTGGATCTGAGTTTATGGACAACCGCCGGTCCGATCAACTTCATGCCGTACACGGCACTCAGGGACCCAAGGGTCTTTGGCCCTTACACATGCCGAGTTTGAAGTCAATCATCAGACTGTTCTCAAGATGCTCGAAGGACAGATACGCATACATACATACACACTAATTTGCGTAATTTATAGAAGGACTAGTGATATATTTTAATTACAAATAATATAACGCTGCAGAGAGAGCATGCCAGATTTGAATTTAACTTGCCAGTTGGGCATCAGCATACTCGGAATGTATGCCCCGCCTGTTCATGCAATCCACGTATTTTCAACTGAAAGAAGTGTTGGTGCCCCCCCCCCCCACACACACACACACACAATTTTCAATCTCTAAACCTTTCTTTTGCAAACAAAAAGAAAAGAAAGGTCCTGGTAATCAGTCCTTAACTCAGGTTTGGAGGCTTGTATGTAAACCCTCCCTCCCTCCACCTCACCCTCTCTCTCCTTCCCTTGCTGCTTGTTGTAAGAGATGAGGATAGCAGAGTGTATGTTTACGAGCGAGAGTGCTGGACTTGGCAGGGGCTCGACGCTCCTTCAGTGTCTCACAGTTCATCACAGCTCACTGACTGACTGACTGACTGACTGGGCCCCTGTCCCTCTAGGATTTACATTACACACACACACACACACACACACACACACACACACACACACACACACACACACACACACACACACACACACACACACACACACACACGTCTCCTCATCCTCACCCCTTTTGTCCAATTTCAACTTACTCATCATTTCTCTGTCCCTGACTGCTCCCAAGGTAATTGTTTATGATTGCTGATAAATGTCCACAGCCATTAACTAGATTGCTCTCTTTCCCCACCTCCACCCCTCCTCTTTCTGTCTCCCTCTCTCTTTTCTCCCCCCCCCCCCCCCCCCTCTCTGTTCTCCAGTGGTCCTATGCATTGGAGAAGCCCAACACGGGCAGTGTGTTCAGCCTCGCCTGGTCTGCAGATGGCACCCAGCTGTCCGGGGCCTGTGGCAACGGGCACGTCATCTTTGCCCATGTGGTGGAGCAGTGCTGGGAGTGGAAGAGCTTTGTAATCACCCTCACCAAGCGGAGGACCATGCAGGTACAGAGAGAGAGAGAGAGAGAGCAATGATAAGAGAATACTTTCTTGCAATCAAATGGGATTTGCTTTGTAATAAATTGAGTTTCACATTAGTATTTTCCCCCGCCGTGGCCATAGGCCAAGCCATCTGAAATAAAGTTTGTCCATATATCTATGTAATTTATGTATGTCCCCTCAACAGTTCAGCTTTCACAGCGCATGCTGTGCATGACATCACCAAACAGAACCACATTTGGCCATGAAAGCCTGAAATTCCTGGTGAAGTAAAAGTGCAATTGAAACTCATGAAGACTGTGAAAGAGTGTATGTAAAAATAAAATAAAAAAAAAGTTTGTTATTATTGGTGAGGCATTTATAAATGTCACTATTTCCATTTGGCCAAATGAGGCGTAGATCATCACCACACTAGGAGTTGATCACAAGCAAATGTGTAGTGCAGCTTCGCCACATTGAACATTGTGATTTGTGTGGTTTCAATCACAAAACATACTACAACTTACTGATGGTATGGGAAGCCACACCATTAATAGACTGTATGACTTCTTCAATATACACAGTTTTAGGCCTGGGCTGGGACTGACTCTAATGAAAACCCCCTTTATTTTCTTCTTACATTTTTTTCCCCCCAGACCACAGTATAAGACGGGACTGTTTTACAAACTACAAGTTTGTTCAATGTGTTTTTAAGACATAAGGTATTGAAAGAGAAAAAGGAAAAAGGGAGCATCTCTCACTCTCCCCCACAAAAACACTTGATATTGAGCAGGCGAGAGCATTCACGGACCTTGGCTCAGTTGATCGGCCCGCGTAGCGAGTGAGAATAAATTGGCATGATACTAGAGGCGGACACCAGCTAAGAGAAGAGAAGTGAGCGGAGCTGGCCGCGTGGAGAGGCAGACAGTTCCCAGGCGCAGGCTACTTGCAGCCATACATTATAGTTAGACCCTCCCAGTGTGCCAGGCAGTCCAGCAGTGACAATGGCCAGCCTGTGTAGCTGCCTCCCTCACTCCACCACTCTCCACTGTTTAAACTCACACTAACCACAAGGTAGCCTTTACACCCATATGACACACCCACATGCGCACACACACACTCTTACAGAGACACAGAGTGGCAAGTACACACACACACACACACACACACACACACACACACACACACACACACACACACACACACACACACACACACACACAGAAAAAAACATGTGCACAACCACACATATACACACACTTGCCATAGACAGCTCGACCAATTGCAGTTTGTGTAAACCAAACAAACTTAGGTCGTCAGCCATTTATTTTCAGCCTTGCAGGACTTTTTTTTCTTGTCTTTCTTTCTTTCTCTTTTTCTTTCTCTTTCTCTTTCTCTCTCTCTCTCTCTCTCTCTCTCTCTCTCTCTCTCTCTCTCTCTCTCTGTCTCTTTCCTCCCCTCTTCTCTCCTCTGTCCTTTTAAAAAAAAAGTGCACATCTGCCAATGGTTTGTGAATCAGGCGGCTAAATTTACCACCTTGCGGTCGCATGTTTTTATTCGTAGTTGCGTTGCGTGTAAATTTGGCTCGCTGGAGGGGACAGAGGAGGAAGATTTGTAAAGCTGTAAAAATACCCCACCGCATCCCACCTTTCACCTGGTACTGGAAGAGGCCCTTCTTTCATTCATTCATTCACTCACTCACAAGGAGAGCGAGAGGAAGTATTTATCTATGCAGGTGAAAAAAAGGGAGTACACGCCAGTACACATACACATACTGTACAGTACACAGTGAAAACAGTCCCCTCTGTCCACAGTTGCCCCTACTGTACAAACGCGCTGACATACTGTGGACTGTTTCCTGTGTATATTAAGGCTAAATACGCTCTGCTGTGTGCGTGACTCAGCCCCACCACAACCACACCTGCCCCATCAGTAAAAAAAAAAAAAAAAAAATCTCTTGCTAATTCGCGCTTGTTTGATTAAAACGTATGTTTGTATATGAGAAACATATTCTGTGCCTACTTCCTGGTTCCATTCACTTGCCTCTTCTGTCTTCTCTTTTGCTCTGCCGCCCCTCTCTCTCTCAGGTGAGGAACGTGGTGAACGACGCCGTGGACGTGCTGGAGTTCAGGGACCGGGTCATAAAGGCATCTCTGGCTCACGCTCACCTGGTGGTGGCCACCTCACTGCAGTGCTACGTCTACAAGTATGTGCCTCTCTCTCCTCTTTGACCTACTCTTATGTCTCTGTGATGCTTTTGCCACCATCACCTTCAGATTAACCCATTGAGACCTGAAGCCGATTCTACATGTCTCCTAAATCTCAACAGTTTTCTGAAAAACGTATGTTTCTATGTCAGTGGTGCTCAATCTTTTTCATGTCAAGGACCCCCAAAATTATATGTATTTGGCCGCAGACCCCCATCAAAATATGTTGTTCCAGGGACCCCCAGAAGCAAAGATTTGAGTTAAAAATGTTCGCTTTAGAAACATATATATTCAAAGATTTGCACACATTTTCACGATTTTTTAAAAATAGCAGATCTACAAGCTCGTAGCGCGGCACTCGGTGCCGCGCTATGAGCTTGTATATCTGCTATTTTTGAATAGCCCAAAGTGTAAAATAATGCTTTTTAGCTCAAATCTAAAAATGACACAGTTCCAGGTCCTGTCCTGTCCTGCTTTTCCTTTACTCCCTTGTTCTAATCTGGGACTTGTGGGTTTGTAGGCCATTTTCACCACAGCAAATGTTAAGGATGCTGCATGTTGTTGCATGAGATGTGTGAGTAACTGAGTAACCTGTGTGTGTGTGTGTGTGTGTGTGTGTGTGTGTGTGGGGGTGTGTGTCTGATACGCAGCACCAGGAACTGGAACACTCCACTCGTCTTTGACCTGAAGGAGGGAACAGTCAGCCTCATACTTCAGGCTGAGAAGTGAGTTGCTCTCTCTGTCTCTCTCTTTGAGAGATGAATGGGGGTCCATCTATCTCTTCCTGTCTGTGTTCATTCCAATAGCAGAGCAGCAGGGACAACAGGCTGTTGGGTCATCTATCAGCCTATATGCGTCATTACTCCACATGCTTAAGTACTCACACTGACACAACCACACGCACACATACAGTACACACACGCGCACGAACAGACACACATACTATACACAAACGCACACATACAGGTAGCACCTACTTTAACCTTAGCTGCACTTGTCCTCTAATAGGGCTTAGAGTGCAACCACAGATGGAAATTAGCTTGATATTAGGTAGCTCTTGTGCAATATTCCCATATAGGGCTAAGTGGATTACTGGGAATTCAGTATTCACATTCGTGCACAGCAGGGCTCACTGAGTAACTCAATGCAGTGTTTAATTTGTATTTAATGTTGAAACGACCCACTCCTTTCAGCCGATTGACTCTTTATGCTCGTCATACCTCCACGTCTCGTCTTGCCTCCTCCCAGACACTTCCTCCTGGTGGACGGGGCGGGCCTGTACGTGTTCACCTATGAGGGTCGATTAATTTCCAGCCCCAGGTTCCCCGGCATGAGGACTGACATCCTCAACACCCAGGCCATCTCTCTGAGTAATGACACTATCGCCTTCAGAGACAGAAGTGATGAGAAAGGTAAATGAACTTGCTGTCTTCCCTTGCTGTCTCTCTGTCTGTCCTATAACTTGTCTGTTCACAGGAGGAATACTAGTGATTTAGCATGAATTGTTCTCTCTCTCTCTGTGTTTTAGTCATCTTCTTGCTTGACGCCCTGACGGGGAAAGCCCTTGGCGACAGCAAGCCCTTGACTCACAAGGTGGGTTATTCATTCTTCTGTCTTCCCCGTACCGTTCTCTCTCTCCTTCTGTCTCCCTCTCTTTTTCTGTCTTTCTCTCCGCCCCTCCCCAACCTATACAACTCTCCCAATAAGCACGGTGAGTTCTTTGAACTGTGTGTCTCTCTGAGCAAAAGTAAATAAATGAACACCCGTCCAGGGGGAGAAGGGGGGTGTGTGCAGTAAAACTAGAAGGAAAGACATAGAATGAGAGGGAATGAATTAGAAGCGAGCAGAGAGAGGAGGAGGAGGAGGAGGAGAATCAGAGGTAGCCTGGCTCAGCAGTTACTGTTTGTCAGCATGGCTTTGTCTGCCAGCACTCCACAGCTCCAACACAGAGACGCACTGCACTGGAGCCAGCTGGCTCTGGCCTGCGCACACACACACACACACACACACACACACACACACACACACACACACACACACACACACACACACACACACACACACACACACACACACACACACACACACACACACACACACGCTTACTCTCACACTTTTGGCAGTGCATTGTAGGGTCACAATACTAACCCTTCTCCCCCTCGCCTCTCCTTTCCTGATCTCTTCGCTCCCCTCCATCATTTTCTCTCTCCCTCCCCTCTCTTCTCTCCTACCTTTTTATTGTGTGTGTGTGTGTGTGTGTGTGTGTGTGTGTGTGTGTGTGTGTGTGTGTGTGTGTGTGTGTGTGTGTGTGTGTGTGTGTGTGTGTGTGTGTGTGTGTGTGTGTGTGTGTGTGTGTGTGTGTGTGTGTGTGTGTGTGTGTGTGTGTGTGTGTGTGCATAGCTGGAGGTGGTGGAGATAGCGCTAGACCAGTGCGGGCCGTCCAGTGACAGGAAGATTGCCTTGATAGACAAGAACCGCGACCTGTACTTGACCTCTGTGCGCCGTCTTGGACGAGAGCACAACATCTGCAAGATTGGTGAGGCGGGGGAGGGGAGTTTGCCTGGCAGACTTTATTCTTTTCTTATATATATACACTTCTAATGTGTTTCTCATTCTGTGATTAATCACACATTGTTCACTTGAATGCCTTTTTACCTTTTGTGTAAACCCATTCATTACCAAGTGGAAACATTAAAATACCATGTGATTTCAATGCATCTGGGATTGGAGTTTGGAGAAATACACATCTTGTGTTACTTATACTTTCCCCCGCTATCACAAAATGTGTTAAAGTTTTCTTCTTTTCTTTTATTTATTCAGGGAAGCCCATTGAGAGCAAGCTCTCTTTTTCAAGGACGCCCTGATAACAGCGTATAAAACATATGAAATACATACGTAATGAAAAACAATAACAAACATTGAATCATATTCCAATCATCACAGATGCAAATAGATATAGTGTTACATGAAACAGGTGCAGTTACTATGTAATGTGTCCTCAAGAAGTACCCTAAATGTCTCTATTGAGACCAATCGCCCCAGTTTCAGTCCTGAGTCCTGAAGTTTGTTCCATTTGTGTGGAGCATAATAAATGAAAGCAGTCTTTCCTTGTTCACTGCTCTTCCGTGGACTGGTATATCTAATGTGTGTTTGTGAACGTGTTGCATGTCCAGTAACCTTTTGGCTCTAAAAGCGAAGATGGGTACAAAGGAAGCTTACCACACAAGGCCTTATAAATAAATACAATACAATGCTGCTCTCTACGTACTTCGAGAGATGGCCAACCCACTTTATCATAAATAAAGTACAGTGATGGGTGAGATAATCATCACCAGTGATAAAACGTAGGGCACTGTGGTAGACTGCATCAAGAGGCTTAAGTGTGAAGATTGAAGCATGCATGTACAGCACATCACCATAGTCAAACACAGACATTATGACAGATTGAATAAAATTTTCTGCTGGTAAAAGAAAAGCAGAACCTGTTTCTGTAGAGGAAACCAATCTGTCCTTTTTTTGGTAAGGTTCTCCACATGAATCTTAAATGAGAGCTTGGAATCTAGCCAAATGCCCAGGTATTTATAAGATGAGACCAGCTCAATTTGTTCACTCAAAAAAATCTTCAGAATAAGCTTAAGTTTAATTAGAGCCCATTGAAACCTATTGAAGGCAGTCTGCAAATTTGCAGTGGCCACTTCAAGCGTTGGGCCAATGCAGTATAAAATGGTGTCGTCCGCATAAAAATGGACATCCCAGTGCGAGGAGGGGATTGCAATATTATTAACATAAAGAGTGAATAAGTTACATGGGTTAATGTTGTCAAGTGGCTCATGTTGTCAAAAGCTGACAATAACACAGCATAACAGAATAACAGTATTACGTATGTACATGCTTTCTAACTCGCAGGGACCATGGTGCACACTATGGCGTGGAACGATGCGGCTAACATCTTATGCGGCATCCAGAACAACCAGTTCACAGTGTGGTACTACCCCAGTGCTGTCTTCATTGACAAGGAACTGCTACCTAAAACAGTGTATATGAAGGACGGCAGGTAGCTACTCAACATCACGTCACAGCTCCAGCCATTAACATGTCTTTGTTTAGTTTAACCACTTATGCCTGATTTATTATTCTCGTACGACGGTGTGGTCTGGTGAAAAATAGCTGATCTACAAGCTCATAATTTAGCTTGTAGAAATTTTTGCTGTGTTGGAGAGCAGAATTTTCTGAGTGGGTGAACAAAAATGGATCACAAAAATCGTGGGATAATAAATTCACAAAGAAATGAGTGCAATGGGGTGCAGAAGCAGCACTTTTTGTTATTTGATCAATGTATATTGATATCGGAGTAGACCACCATGAATCTCTATATATGCACACACATATAACACGTGCGCAAACAAACACTGACAGAGCCTACCTAGTGAATGAGTTCAGGGTTGCTTAGGCTATGTTAGCCCCATCCATGACCTTGTATGTAAAAGATGATACACTGCTCAAAATAATTAACCCATTAAGACCTGGAACTGTGTCATTTTTAGATTTGAGCTAAAAAGCATTATTTTACACTTTGGGCTATTAAAAAATAGCAGATATACAAGCTCATAGCGCGGCACCGAGTGCCGCGCTACGAGCTTGTAGATCTGCTATTTTTGAAAAATCGTGAAAATGTGTGCAAATCTTTGAATATATATATTTTTAAAGCGAACATTTTTAACTCAAATCTTTGCTTCTGGGGGGTTCCTGGAACTAAATATTTTGATGGGGGTCCGCGGCCAAATACATTTCATTTTGGGGGTCCTTGACAGGAAAAAGATTGAGAACCACTGATATAGAAACATACGTTTTTCAGAAAACAGTTGAGATTTAGGAGACATGTAGAATCGGCTTCAGGTCTCAATGGGTTAAGGGAACACTTTGATCCCTTTATTCTTTTGCGCAGTTTTTGTTAGCAGTATGTACACAGTTCATGAAAACTCGATGAGTCAATGAACAGGCAGTCCCCTAACTGCACAAATAATTTACCACCAGCCTTCTTTTCTTTTTATATATATCTCACTATTGATAATTGCGAACAGGCAGACCCTATCTCCTGTTTCCGTAGTGTGAGGCAGCTTGATGTACAAGTACATCCCCTGGACATGACTATAGTGTGTCACAGGGACTTACCCCTAGTCCAACCCATGATGCTGAGTGCTAAGTGAAAGATAATAACAATAATATGAAATAGATCTTTCTTTCATTAATCATCACTAAGTGGATGTAGATGGAGAACACTCTCTTGGATAATTTCCACTCAAAACTCAAACGTACGACTGATGTAAAAGGTACAAGGGGAGGGAGATGCGGATTCTTCTCTTTGATGTGATGGACAAAGTCCACTCAAAACACAGACATACGACTGTGTAAAAGATACAAGTGGATGGAGATGAGAATTCTTCTCTTTGATAGACAAATTGCACTCCTGTGTTATTTTATGCCTGGCCGTTTTGTTTCTTTGTACAATGAAAAGCACTTGTAGCCATTTCTTTATTTTGAAATCTATGCCAGTGCAAACCACATGACAGTGCTGATCTGGGAGGTTATGTTGCCAGGCCCAGAACCTTCTATCTTACACGGTTTCTGTGTGTATCTATAAGCATTCCTACTGTCTTGATATAGAATCAAATTGTGTGCTCTCTCCTACACAGCAGGTAATTATACTCCATAAATCCTCTTTATACGCACTGTCAAACAACTACAGGTGCCCAACTATATAGTCTTTGGTATGACTCGGCCTGGGATAGAATCCCCAGCCTCCTAATCTCTGGGCATTCTAACCACAAGGCCACTGAGCTGGTGGCAGACTAACTTATTTCTTAGAAATTATGACCACGAACACAGTGCTAACTGGGTTCCCCTCGCTGTAGTTTGTATGTGCATCAGATGCATTATTTTAAGACTAGGGTTTTTTTTCAGCCTGAAAACGACTGTACTTCTGTACTTAGTCATGAATGCTATTATTCATACCCAGGGAGTTTGTAAGGTACGGCATACTACGACGGCGTATTAGGGCCATCTAGGTGAATGGTTGTCTTTAACAACCAATCAATTCTAATTCAGGAACTGCATTATGTTTACGTGCACTTCTCCTCTTGTCCTTGTGCACTGTTTGTGTTTTTCCCCGTACACAGTGAGTTCAGCCATGCGCCCCACATCCTGAGCTATGTGGGCACTAAGGTGACCGTTCGTCAAGGAGACGGTTCGGTAGTCTACGCCACCGTGTCCCCTTACCCAGCCCTGCTCCATGACTACAGCGCCTCTGCCCTGTGGGAGGATGCATTGCGCCTCTGCCGCTTCGCCAAGGTAGCACACACTCATACGTATATACACTTTATATCCTGTATTCTTTTCTACTTCCGTACACGTACAAACCCAGGTGTCCCACACGGGAAGATACACTAAAGCCAAACATCTTAACCACTAGGCTAAAGGGGAATCCCCCATGGCCAGGGGAGATATTAAGCTTTTGGTCGTCAGTCAGAGGCTCTGAGCCACTCTGACACACACAAAGGCAAATGTATTTAACATTTGTCATTTATTTCAATCAGGTGTTGTGTTTATGAAGAATATGTAGTTGCAGTTGCACTGGTGTGATAAAGCATAAGTGCAGAGCCACACTTGCACTTACTCATAATGTGAGAAACTGCCATAAAGCTAATGCCTGTTACACATCATACAACTCTACGCGACTTTTAGACTCCATTTACACCTTGCATTAAAAGGCAGTCTGTATCTGGATATCTTATTTGGATCATGAACAATCCTATGTCACCCTTGAGTTTACACCAGGTATTTGTATTCTTGTTTGTCTGCATTTCTGTCCGCATTGCGATCAGATTTGTTTTCGCGTGTGCAAATGGAAAGTTCTAAAGCACACGAGTAGGTAGGGTGGCATCAAGTCAAATAAAACATGGCAGGTCTTAGGTCACCAGAGATGATGCTGCTGTACAGCCAGTACTTACCTTTCCTCTTCTGAGGAAGGAGTTGGCTTCAACATTTAGTTTTCAGGCGGCAACAGAAATGATGGCAGTTTGTTTGTAGAAACTGTAAATGCTACTCTCTACTGCTTTTGTCTTCTTCTTAACTTGTACTATTTTGTATTTATTTTCCTTTAATTTGTTAATACATCCAGTATTATTTTCTTGTTTTTTGTAATTGTCTGCGGAGCATTGTTTCACTGCTTGTACCTGAATTGAATTGAATGCCTTTATTGTCATTGTACAATGTACAACATAATTTAGTGCAACCTCTCAGAGATACCTAAAACACAATATAAACAAAATAAAGCAAAAACACCAGCATAAAATCGGTATATACATCAAATTATCAGTGTAGTAGTTAATCTAATAAAAACACATCAGACCATCAGTAAGTACAGTTCATTGGTATCATATATTATTGCATGTAATATTTGTATTATTGCACAGTTGCAAAGCCTATTCTTCAGAGTTCAGTTCTCTGATGGCACATGGGTAAAACTGTTAAAAAAAAGACTGGGCGTGCGGATCTTAATTGACCTATAGTTCCTTCCAGTAGACACATCGGAGTAAAAAGATGGTTGCCTGGGTGAGATGAGTGTGTTGATTGTTTGAGGCCCGACATAGACATCAGGTTCTGAATCTGTATATGTCCTCAAGCCATACTGTGTGCTGATGATTTCCTGTGTTGATTTGATGACTCTGAAGTGCTTTTTTTGTCAGCCACAAAGCAGCTAGCATACCACACCAACATACCTTAGATGAGTACGCTTTCGTCAGAGCAGTTTTATTTATTGTCTTAAGAAAATAGTCGCTGTTGTGCCTTCTTCACTAAGGAGGTTGTATTGACAGTCCATTTGTTCTGGGACATGAACCGGGGCGGCAGTGGCTCAGTGGTAGAGTGGCCGGATGGGAACCGCAAGGTCCCCAGTTCGATCCCGGGCTCCCCCAGAGTTAGTGTGGAAGACACTGAACCCCTAATTGCTCCCGATAAGCAGGTTGGTGCCTTGCATGGTTTCCTCCGCCATCGGTGTATGAATGTGTGTGTGAATTGGTGAATGTATGCACAATCTATGTAAAGCGCTTTGGATAAAAGTGCTATATAAATGCACCATTTACCATTTACATGTGTACCAAACTTCTCCTATGTGTAAGGGTGCATGTTCCTTTTTCCTAAAAATCAGTTTTGAGCTCTTTTGTCTTCAAGGTAGTGGCAACTTGTTAATGGTTTGTTAAAGGTTGTGGCAGATTCATTGCCATCTTGTTACAGTCCCATTACACTGTAGTGTTTACAGTATGAGTGAGTGACAAATAAACCCTCTTGAATCTACTGGAGTGGTCACTCACTGTGTGGATGAGTGAATGAAATGATGACTTGTTTAAGCGGATGATGTCTGGTTCGTGCTGTGAGTGTGAATGGATGGCAAACTAAAGAGTGAGTCCCAAATTTGTCTACATCTCAAATATAATCTGAGATAATCCGATGACGTTGTTATTCTTTGGGCAGGTGCTTTCTCCCTAATGTGAACATGGATTGAGTTTACACCTGGCTGACTTTGACTGACGTTACAATGTGATTCGGACCACCTCCAGATGTGGTCTGGCAGGTCTGATCACATTCTGATCCTAAAGGGTGTCTAGGCCAGTGTTTCCCAAACAACGGGTGGCTGTGGGCCCATTTTTATGGTTCTTTGAATATCCTTCCCCCTATCCTTTAAAAACAATAGTTTTTAAGTAAGTAATTCATTTAATGTATTTTTGTAAGTTTGTGTTCCGGGAAAACACCAAATGTCTCTTTTGGGTCTTGAGCTGAAAACGTTTGAAAACCACTGTTCTACCCAAATAGGAATCTAGGGTGACTAATTTCAGAATTCCCCAGAATTTTCAACAACAATTCTCAACTACCTCTTATTGAGCCACCTGCCTGTGAGAGGGGGAGAGAAAAAGAGAGTGAGAGACAGAGAGAAAGGGAAAACGTATAGCTATTTCATTTTTATAATACACAATATAATATATCATGTCTGTTAATGCTGTTAATGTATGTGCTATATGGAAATGATAAATGATCCCCGCTCATCGCCTTGATGTGGACTAGTCTTAGAATGTTGCAAACGAAAAATTTTGGATTCTGTTGCAAGTTTCAACTTGGCTCGTCACAAATCTTTGGTCTGAACTAGGATTTAGAAGTCGTATTTTTGGGGTATTTTATTTTAATTTACTATTACTATTACTACTGTTCACAATATGTGTTATTCCTTACGTGAGTACCCCCAATCTCTGGCACCTTTTTGATCACTTCTTTTCGATCTAGTCTCACCACTGAGAGCGCGGGCTCTAAAGGACCCAACACATTGACTGCCCGAGATTAAAACATCGTTTTTTATCCACATGCCAGCATTTATTACCTTAAATAGACGATCTTTTAAGAGCCGTGGAAGCCACGTTGTGTACACAGAAGTAAACAAAGAGTGTCAGGGGGGTGGGGGAGGGTCTCCTCTATTCACTGGAATCAAATTTGTTTTACCGCGCGGCCAAGAAAAAAAGAATCTGAGCTAGAAGTGTTTTTTTTTACAAATCCTAACATTGGAGCGGACGGAGGTGACGTTTTTTGGGATGACATCACATCCGTCCATTCCTTCTCTGAGCGTCGAGCCCTCTTGTGGAATTAAAAAAGAAATTGGGAAAGAACCATGTTCTTGGCAGGCAAGTGATGCATTTGAAAGAATGCATGTGTTAACCGACATCGGCGGCAGTAAGTGTTGTAAAGAGCCTGTGTCCGAAAATCAGTTGTTGAATAAGCGATGTCATACCATGTCATGACAGGTCGTTAATTGTAGTGAGGCGTCGCTTGCTGGCGAAGCGGGGGCCCTTTCACAAATGCAATGGCGGTGATACTCGCGGTAAATTAAACGTAGCCTATCTTGTCTGCATAACACATTGAGTGCATAACGTATTGCTGCATAGCGTGCTTGCTCAAAATGTAGACAAGTGTGTGTGTGTTGTATGACGTGTTGTATTGTAGTGTGTGCACTTGTGGCTCTCACTCAAACACCAAAAGATGGAAAGAACGCAAGTAATCAGCTGTCAGCTGTAAGTGAACATTAAGTGTTTATCCTGTGTTTGACTTACCAATATCATAAGCACTTTCGCCTGCTTTTCTCTAAGGCAAAGTCCTAATAAAGTCCAACTGATTCAAACCACTTTGTATGTAAAGAGCAGCGCAAGACCTAGCGAGCTGGCGAGGCTTATAGGCTCTTAGTCTTGTTTGTTTTCTTCGGTTTGCATCTGTCATCTGTCTGTCTGTCAGCGTCTTGTATGTCACAAATCTGTCTCACTGTAATGCTCAAAAGAGGGATGGGACAGTTAGTGATGATTTATTTACATAATGGTGTATATTTGTTGACTGGTTATTTGGTTTGTGAGTATTTATACAACTGACCTCAAGATGATGACATGCACTGTTGCCTACGACCATGACACAGTCCTGTATTGTGTGTGTGTGTGTGTGGGTGTGGGTGTGGGTGTGGGTGTGGGCAGGGGCGCCGATGACGCGGGGGCGTCGGGGCTAGCGCCCCCACACTCAATTGGTCAGCCCCCTCATGAATCTCAGATGTCAGGCTCAAACTTACAGTACCATTACCATTACCATTACTATAGCGGGGCGCAGATAGGTGTTAACGCCGTTGACACCTAGAACAATAGCCCAGACAGAAACGGCTCGCGGCGGGGGGGCGGGGCTATTGCGGCTCCACGGCCGTGCACATAAATCGGCGTGCCTGGCTGTGCTAAACATGTTCTGGAGGTCCTGTGTAACAGTCACTCACTGCATGCACAGAATACCAGTGGTGGAAAAAGTACTCAAATTTTTTACTTAAACAAAAGCATCAATTCTGCGATGTAAAAATACTCTTTTACAAGTAAAAGTAAGGTATTCAAAATGTACTTGAGTAAAAGTAGAAAAGTATTGGTATCAAAATGTATTTAAAGTACCAAAAGTAAAAGTACTCATTATGCAGAAGGTCCCATTTCACAAGTTTTCAAATGTGTAAAATGTATAAAAAATCTTTGAAAATAGCAGATCTACAAGCTCACAACGCGTCGCAAATCTGCTATTTTCAAATTGCCAAAGTATATGTACTGTATAAATAGTTTTGTAATAATAATCCAAATCTACAAATCAAATAATTGTAGTAGTAAAAGTACCTCAATTCTTCTATATGGTATAGGTATTTTATTATTAGGCTATAATATTATTGCAGTTTGTCCAGCTGTGCACAGTTATTTTTTTATTATTATTAATGCATGGGACACTGGATGGGTAGAGTGTTGTTAATGTTGTTTTATGGTCATTTAATGAATTAAGCAAAAAATGCCCGCGACGCAGTGGGTGGGGGGGGGGGGGAGTGGGGGGGCCGAGTGGTGGTCAAGTTCAGCCCCCATGGCCACAAAAGCCGGCGTCCATGGGTGTGGGGGTGGGTGGGTGTGTGTGCAGGGCCGATGACAGGATTCTTGGGTGGGGGGACAGGTTTTTCGAAAGTCGCGCGCGTGCATGGGGCATGGGGGGGGCCTCATGGGGGGGTGGGGGGCCTGAGGGGGCCTCATGAGGCGCGTCCTTGCGCACGCGCAAGCGAAAATGTTTCGGTTTTAATTCGGTTATTTATTAATTTCTTATTCTTTTTTTCTGTTTTTTCTCGGTTTTTGAATTAATTTCTTATTATTTTTGACCTCAAAACATTAAGTCGGGTGTCTTTGCGCAATTTCACGTTGGCCACTTTAGCCACCTCAAGCCAATATATAGTCAGTTCTGTTCATAACCAGTGGTGGAATAAGTATTCACATGTTTTACTTAAGTAAAAGTATGAATACTGCAATGTAGAAATACTCCCTTACAAGTAAAAGTCAATTCAAAATGTATTTCAGTAAAGGTACAAAAGCATTGGTATAAAAATGTACTTTGAGTACCAAAAGTAAAAGTACTCCAGTCCTTGTGGGTACTTTTACTCACAATTTACATCGCGATGCAACGTAGATGGCTATTTTCAAATGGCCGAAATGTAGCCTACAGTATATAGGGCTGAGATGCGAACAGCCCTCTTGCATGTTGTTGAGGCAAGGGGCCGGGGGGGGGCGGGGCTCTTTCCTCTAAAATAGAAGAGTTAGGACGTCACATTCTAATACAACCCGAATACCAAATTTGAGCACTGGCCTCAGTGGCGCATCTCGCTAATCTTTGGACTACCGATCCACTACCTCTGGGAGTCTGGTTTCGACTCCCGCTTGGGACAATACTTTTTCAAAAAACCGCAGACTATTGTTTTCGCCGATAAAGTATAGTTTTGGACCATGACGGAGGCGCGCCGACTCAGCAGACCTTGAGGCCGAGGAGTCGCGCCCGAGCGCCGCCAGGCGCGAGTGCCCGCGACGACCGGCCGATGGTCTGCTAGTCGACTAAGCGCCGTCCGAGTTATGTACCGATAGGCACAGAATCGTAAATAATATTGGTGGGGACTGCGTTTGCCCCAACTGCCACTCACTGCACTAACTTAGCCCGCCAGCCCCGCCCCCTTGTGCTCTCTCCCCACCCGCCAGCCCAGCCCCCCCCCCCCCCCCCCCCCCCGGCCCCTTGCCTTCAACAACATGCAAGAGGGCTGTTCGCAGGTTGAGATCTACAGCTCACAGAGAGATACAAGCTCACAGAGCTTGTAGATCTGCTATTTTCAAAAGGTTTTTATACATTTGAAAACTTGAAATGGGACATTCTGCATAATGAGTACTTTTACTTTTGATACGAGTCCATTTTATACTTTTGCACTTTTACTCAGGCACGGCGGCCATTTCTGCACATTAAACATTCTGTACTCACAATAGATGTCCCTCCAACGTCCAAATCTCCTAAATTCATAATTTCTAGTTGAAAACATGCTATTTTCTGTCTCATTTACTTTTCTCCCCCGTCACCCGTGAGTGGTAACTACTAGTGTTGCCATTTATTCTGTGAGAGCAATAAGCAACCGGTCTATGAATATTATATGTTTATGAATTGAATACCAAGGACCTCAATGGAAACAAGACCGCAAGGACTTTTTTGGACGAACCTTTTAGACAAAGTGTTTTAACTGTACTTTCCGCCAATAAAATCAGGGACGCGGGAAGTGGGGTGCTGAGGGTGCTGCACCCTGGTGGTGGGGAAGAGAAAGATTTTTTTAAAAAAAAGATTAGATTTTTATTTTTATTTTTTATTTTTTTGTAAATTAAACAAATATATATCATTTTTAAAGTCTATATACACACTTATATATTAAAACAATGATGTATTTAACTTTGGGGAATAAAATATTTGTTGAAAAAGGTGAAAAAACGTGAAAAATTTGAAAAAAATCGCGGGACACATGTGGAAAAAAAAACACGCACGCGCGCGTGCGGAGTCCCCCGCCAAGCCCAGCCCCCCTTGGCATAAATGACTTCCAGCGTCCCTGAATAAAATATTCAATCAATCAATCAATACTGCAAGCGCAAATGTTCACTTTTTTCATAGATTTTTACCCCCCCCCCCCCCCTCTCTCTCTCTCTCTCTCTCTCTCTCAGATGCGCACACACACACAGTCACACCGACACGTCGCGACGCACGCAGCGCGCATACACAGTGATTATGGGTGCGTTCGGAAATACAGCACTGAGCGGTGAGCGCACTGGCAAATACTAAGTAATAGGCGAGTGCGCTCCGGTGCGCAATTTCCGAACGCACCCTTTGATTACTAGCTAGCTCAGCTGTGTGATCACCCCCCCCCACCCCCTGCGCGGTGCAGCGCGCAGTTACACCCGTCCAGTGACCGTCGTCGCCACACAAATATAAATTAATTCTTAATAAATTTGCTACGTCTCTGTTCCGGCGGGGGCCCCCCCCCTCCGGGTGGGGGGACAACTGTCCCCTTTATCCCCGCCTGTCAGCGGGCCTGTGTGTGTGTGTGTGTGTGTGGGGAAGAGAAATAAAGGGAGAGAGAGATTGAGTCTGTAGAGAGAAGGTAGCAGAGAGCTTTATGGGACTAGACCAGCAGGCTTTAATTAGACCCCAATTAGCCTGGTGACACCATTTACCGGATTTACCCCCCCCCCCAGACTACACTCATAAATATACACTGAGCGCACGCATGTGTATACACTTACACACACAACACAGTGTCCGGTGAGAGCGTCTATAGTGAGCCTTTGCATGGGTTATGATGCAATAACCACAATGCGAGAGAGAGAGAGAGAGATGAGAGAAGGGGTTTGAAGGAAACAAGGGAAAAAAGAGGGAGAGCCATTGGTTTTAAGAGCTTTTTCCCCTGCTCCCCTCCTCCACCTACTTCTGGTAAGAGTCTGGTGGCAGTGTGGCTTTTCCCAGAATCACAGAGTATTTTCTTGTCAGTAAGCCCTCACCTGATGGGATTAGCTGTCTTTAATACGCTGTATATACGTATATATACATGTATACAGTCTGAGCACACACACAATTAAAGAGGAAGGGATTTAGACTCCACATCAGCAGTAAGTCAGAATACACATTGAACCAAAGGATTACTATTGCATTTCTGTCATTTTCTTTGTGTCTCTTTGGCCTTTGACGAAGAATGATGTATTTTGTGTTGCTGTCGCAGGCAGTCATTTCTGTTTGTTTTGTTTTGATGGTGGAATGTGATTGGGGGGATTACAGAGTGGTACTGTATGTGTTTTGCTCAGCTGTCGGCCAACTGGTGGTTTAGTCTTCCATCAACAAATTGATGCACCGTACGTCACCAATAAAGCAGTGACGTACGTAAACACTCATTTCTCTGTATTTTACGATATGGGATAATTGGAAGCTGCATAATACAAATGTGTTATGTTTTGTATGTGTGTGTGTTGTGTGCTCATCCATACTTTTTTGTATTTGTAGCGGCCCTTGGATATGAATGATGACGAAGGTGGATGGTTTCAACGGGTGTATTTATTCTCTTCAACACTGAATGAAGCTGTATTCGAACACCGTGAAAACTATAAAATAGAAATAAATACTGTTACAATCATATTAAATCATTTCATAGTTTCACTCAACAATAAAATCAGTGCATTTCAAAGTATCACTTTCAAAGTACAATTCAACAATAAAATAGTTAATTTATAGTTGATATAATTCAGTGAATGAATAACCCATTTCAAAATGCAAATACCAAACGTACCAATGTACCATAACCAAATCAAATTACCAGACAAACAATTAATAGATCCTAAAATAAATCAGAAAGAAAATCCAAACAAACAACAAACAAAAGAACACTCCTGTACCTCACTCCGCTATCCAGGGGTGCTATAGAGCATCGCAGTTCCCGCCCACTTCCTGGTTTTTCGTGGTGCCGGAAGGAACAACTCAATGCATTTTTCCCATTGACATTTCCAAAAATATTTATATCTATTAATTTAAGCCTCGAATCAAGCCATCATGACATGACATGAATCATGACCATAAAACGTTTTTTTCTGTGATTTATTTTATTTTATATTTAATTATATGATATACTATATTTAATAAATACCCTTTGTTTTGCCGTTTTCAAAAAATAATAATCACAGAATCAAACGTTTTATGGTCATGATTCATGTCATGTCATGATGGCTTGATTCGAGGCTTAAATTAATAGATACAAATATTTTTGGAAATGTCAATGGGAAAAATGCATTGAGTTGTTCCTTCCGGCACCACGAAAAACCAGGAAGTGGGCGGGAACTGCGATGCTCTATAGAGCGTGCCAACGTGTCGTCACCACGGGGGGGCGTGGCATTGGTCAATGTTAAGTCAACCTGGTTTTTGACGCCCCCTTCAGGATTTTTGGCACGTGAGAAGAAAAGTGAAAGCAGTGAAAGCATCATTTGTTTTATAAAGTAACACTTACAGTATTACTTTATTGCAGGTTTTTACATTACAAGTTATCAATCTTGCACGCTCTATACTGGGCTGGGCTGCTTACAAAGCCACCTTGGCTTCAGGTAACATCAAACAATCATTTGTTTGATGTTCAATCGTTGCACCAAACGTCACAACGGGCACTGTGAACAATATATAAAACAACCTTACTCAAACTGCGCACTTAAAGTGCAGAATACAGGGTTATAGGTTACAAATAGGCTACAGAACGTTAAGGCAAACAAACAAACATTTCGTACCGTGTCGCGCTGATTAGGAGACACGTTGGTGCGTGCTACTGTGCGTCTCTCTCTGAATGAATGGGTCTGTCTGTGTGTGAAGCTAGCATGCCTCAATAAGACCGCAGGAGTAACCGGAAGTGTCAAAACAAAGGTAGCCCAAAACACACAGGAAGTGTCAAAATAAAGTAAACCAAAATAAGCAAAGTAAATAACAAATTAACTTCAAACTAAAGAAAACAATTGAAGTTAAAAGGAACAAGTGTCACAGACACTTACAGTATTACTTTATTGCAGGTTTTTACATTACAAGTTATCAATCTTGCATCATTTGTTTTATTTTTTACAATATGCATCAAAGAAAAAGGAACAAAAAATGACAAAACATAACTGTAACAAAATAAAAGTAAGAAAGAAAGAATAACTTTTTTCTTTTTACATAAATGAATATATAAATATACAGTGTATATATATATAAAGGAGGGTTGGGGGGTTCCTGTAGTACTCTTAGTTTTACTGTTGTGCTTAATGTATTGCTGTGACCCATTTACTAATTTAAAAGTTTCTTTGAACTCTTCAAATGTTAGTTTCCAGGTATTTCTAGATGGTGGTTTAACATCCAGCCATTTCCATGTGATTTATTTTAACATAACTATGCGTATTATTGCGAACGCATAGTTATGCGACCAAGTGGAGCTTACTATGTAACTGTGCTTGGGTTGTGTGTCTGTCTGTCCGTGTGTGTCTCTGTGTGCAGCCGCGCCCCCATGTGACTCACGCTCTCATTGCCTCGCGCCCCCATGTGACTCACGTGCGTGCACTGCCTATTTGCAGCCGCCAGAGTGCGCCAGAGGAATTTAGACAATGCTCTGCACACACACACACACACACACACACACACACACACACACACACAATGTCAATGTTCTCTCCCCATCACGGTGAAATAACACGGATTACAAGTCCGTAAATACAGAATATTTTCGAGCTGCGTTCGCTTCCAGCGTTCGCGCGTCTTACTTGTTGTATACAGATATCTCCTTCCCTCTCTATTTCTAATGGTATGGTACGTAATACGATATTGGATGGTAGTAAGGGCTTCTTCAAATGAAAACTGCTTATGATTTGTTCCTGAACTGCCCCAAAACCTTTCAACAATACACCCGGCAAAAATAAAAGATTGTGTGCATGGTTAATCTTCGTTGTTGCACATTTCCTCCAGCAATCGGCACTGCCCGATAGCCTGTATTTTGATATAATTTTTGGTGTTATGAATAGCCTCATGTTAATTTTCCAGGCAAAATCTTTCCAATATTTTCATGTGTTGAAAGTTCTTTTACATCTTTCCAATCTTCTCCCAAAATTATGATTGCCAGTTCCGTTTCCAATTTCTCTTTAGTGTTTTCCACTTCTAACTTTATTTCCTGTAGGATTCTATACAGTTAGATTTGACTATTTTCAATTATTAATAAATTCCAGTAACCCATGCATTCTCTGACACTGTTCTCTCTGCTGTTTCATGAGAACCCTTTGTAAGTTATTTTTACCTATATTAAATTTAGTTACTAATGTTTCAAATCATATTATTTGTAATCATCTGTGACTACAAATAATTATACTTTTACTCTACTACAATTATTTTGAAACTTTAGTTACTTTGTAGATTTTGATTATTATTACAAAACATACATTACCCACTTCAGCCCTATATACATTTCGGCAATTTGAAAATAGCCGATCTACTTGTAGCTTGTAGATCTGCTATTTTCATAAGATTTTTATACATTTTATACATTTGAAAACTTTTGAAATGGGACATTCTGCATATTGAGTACTTTCTACTTTTGGTACTCTCCACAGAGTATTTCTACATTATTCTGCATTATTGATATTTTATTATATTGATATTTTTACTTAAGTAAAAAATGTGAGTACATTTTCCACCACTGTGCAGAGTGCACATGCATTCTCATGTGCATGTCAGTTTGAATGCCCTGCAGTAGGATTGTAATGAGGTCTATGTGGTGGAGATGAGCAGACTGCTAATGTGGACCCTGTCCCTCCGAGACGCCGTCATAATGACCACCTTGTCCCTTTAATAGTATGCACTCCTTGCACGCGCGCGCGCACACACACACACACACACACACACACACACACACACACACACACACACACACACACACACACACACACACACACACACACACACACACACACACACACAGCTCAAAGTGCCCCATCCTTTGATAATAACAAGGGGCATACTTGTCGCAACCACATCATCTGCAGTTCCCCTCATCTTAAAGGGATTTTTCACTTTCAAACTTTTTTTTAGGTCATTTTTACATCTACTCAGGCTTTGTGAGCTTTTTTGAAAGAATAAAAAAATAAATACAATAAAGAAATAAAATTAATGAATAAGGTAATCAAAAGAACATGGCTCCCTCATGTATTAGGGGGGCAGTATGAGTCACCAGAACCAAGGACGGTGTTTTTGATGAATCTATGATTGTTGAAATGGAGTTTGAAGTTACAATGGGTTTGTATAGTTTGTATAGAAAGTCTAATGAAATGAGAAATCACTTGGATCGCAGTGTTCAACAAGCTCACATTATGTACTTTCACCATCACGCCATTACACCAAAGAACTAATTATTCTTCTGCATCCATTAGCTAGTTTTATACAGTATGATTGACACCTCAATAGTGTCCTCAATAGTAATGTTAGAGCCTCTGCCCTTATCATCAGCGGGATGCTCAAAAACACAACAAAAAATAATCTTCACCTCGTCAGCCTGCTTTCACTTTTCTTCTCACAAAGACGTTTCCATGGCAGGGACGGAGCGACCTAGCTGCATGCACAGAACACTGAAATATCTAATTCCTATTTTTTCTATATCCAAATCAAAGCCTGTGCACTATAAAGGACGGGCACAGAAATGATCCTTTCAAACATCAAAATGCATGAATGCAGTATGAAGCAAGCCCTAATAAGTTATCATAATGGAATATGACCATTGTTGTTGTGTCCTATATAGCAGTGGTTCCCAAACTGGGGGTCGGACCAGGCACTGGGTTAGATATCAACTATACTGCACATGGCCAGCACGGAAGAAGTACTTCATCATGTGCGTCATGAGAGAAAAGGTGACAAGTTAATGTCAATGTGTCTCCCCTGCACATTCAAACTGGTGGGTGTAAAGTGTAGGACGAATGAAGTTGTCTACCCACTGTCAGCCAGTAGGATGGAGATGCGCAGTGTCCAGGTAGGACTGCTGTATCTCTTCAAATGTCTTTGGCCCAGTTGGTTGAAATCACTTCAAGAGTGCTGCTGATGCACTCAGGACTTACCACTGAACTTGCTTGTCAGCCCCCCATATGATGCAACCATATGCATTTCCAGTGCTGAACCTTTCCAGTGCTGAAACCTCAGTTTTGCAATGCAGCTGAGGAATGACTGTATAACATGGCATCCCACCAGGATGCACAATTACATTATAGAGCTGTTCTGGCTGATTCCAGCATACCTGCAAGGTGTCAACAAACGGCTCCATGTCAATCGTGAGATGAATACTGTACATGTCAACCAGTGACCATATATATATATATCTGCTGCCTGCTTGGACACTGGTTGGATGATAAGGTGCGAGAGAGAACTTGACCTGACCTTTAGCACATAGGCCAAAGACTGACCGGCAAGTAAAAATATAACATTAGAAATAGATTCTACACCTATGAACCCCCCCCCCCCCCAGGTCCCCATATGAATCACCATAAGGTCACAGATTCACTCATACAACTACAATACAATTTGTTGTTTTTATCATGATTTAGTACAATGGAACATCAATTTGGGATGGACACCATCTTTGATTTGGCAATAACTAATAACTGATGGTAATTTCACTGATTCAGCCACATTCCTTGAACCCTAAAACCACCTTTCTAGGTTGGACGCACGACAGGACGCGCAATAACCCCACGTTTGCAACTACTTTCGCCTGCGCACTTCACCGGGTATTGGACTATATTATAAAGCCATTTAAGCTCCTGGCAGCCATACTGGACACCATCTTGAAAATGATGGCTTTACGAGACATATAATTTCCTAGATTTTTTTTGTATGTTCTTAAGCATGCCTAGAGGTACCGGAACCAATTGAAAAACCTTTTGTATTTATTTTTTTGGGGGGTTAAGTAGTATGTTTTCATATATTGACCCATGCAATTTTGGCATAGTGTTATAAAATAAAATGCATGATAGCACCCATAAAGCTACTATTGGTGAAAGGCTATCACATATTTTCTAACTCTAGACATGCATACCTTGACAAAGATCACTATGAGCATTATTCCCCTCAGATGATAATGACCAACCCCCCTGGCTCATGGACTATTGGGCATATTGGAGAGATGGCATGATCCCAATTTCCAACTCAGAGATATCCTCCTTTAAGTGTGTTATTGTTGCTCATAGAATTCCATACACCAGATAGGTTACAATGACCAATTTATAACTGGATATTCATAATCATTTAGAGTGATTCTGTGCATGTGATTAATTTGAAGCTATATGGACAGTTGTGTATTAATACCAGCCCAGCTCCACAAGTAAAACCAGAATCATCAGGCCATAATTGATAGCCTAATTTGTTTTATGTAGGCAACAGTGTAGTCACTGTATGACTGCACTGCACTGTCACTGTCATGTTGTTGTATTTTTAAATAAAAAAAGAATTTAAAAAATATTACAGTATGACATCATGACATATCGTCATATTTTAATATCACGATAGGGTATATTGTGAGACAATATATCGTGACACTCCTGGGGAGGGTTAATCTTTTTTTTTAATCACTTGGGGAGTGTCATTGATTTTTTTTTTGTCAAATGGAGGGTCCATACATTTTCTCCAGGGTTACACTTCTTAAAAATCGACCTGTCCCTTAGTACTGTACATGTGTTTCATCATAGCAGGTTATAATATGGGCTTTTGACAGCCCCTCTTCATATCGGCCCGTTCC
>NC_137606.1:25871371-25898301 GCF_963280865.1 Gymnoscopelus braueri | reverse complement strand
TGACGAGTTTTGGGTCAGTCTCAGCAACATTGGACTTTAACTGTTTCTTTACTACTCGTACCAGGACCTTCCACTGGTCAAATAGGCAGAGAAGCTCTTTTACTTTTTTCTCAACCCTCAAGTCTGTATGGTCATCTGGCTCATTAACTCTCTCAGTGCCAATTGAAAAAAAAAAATTATTGCGAACCATGCCAACCTTTTTTTTTTTTTTTTTCAAAGTAAAAAAAAGTGCTTAGGAAGCGAGATACAGCCTTTTTCAGTTATAGGTTAAACAAAGAGTGGATGGAGCTGCAAATCTTCAGATAATGATATATTGGGTTCTGAACAATTAAAAAAAAAAAAAAAAAAAAAAACTTTTTTTATTTTTATTTTAAAACTCGGGATTTCTCGTTCTGGCACTGAGGGTATAACCCTAAAACTCGGGATAACTCGAGGTCTGCACTGAGAGAGGTTAACCATCGTGCTAACATCTGGCATTCTGCCTTAGATTTAGCCCACAGTAACTTATGAAAAGCTAAGCTTAGCTAACTAAATACAGACCATAAATAAATCGGAAATAAATGTAACAATTAATAATATTTTCCTCATATCGTATTGCAAATTTAACAAGGCCTTGGAAATCATAAACAGCTGAAAATTAAATAAACAATCCTTATGCAAAACATTTCCAAAGTTAAATTCACTTTCCATATGGTCCTTATCTTTTGTTTCCCGACCTTGTGTATGTTCTGTAGCTGTACCGTTTGTGTCCATAGTAACTGTTCATCAAATCCATGAAACGGGATTGATGGTGTAGAAGTTGTGCTCAGATGCCACAAAGTGAGAGAAGTCAATTTTTGCAGGTGTTGGGTGAAGTTTCTACTCGGTAGATGTAGAGAAGATGGGTAAAGTTTTCACTGTAGCGGACCCAGCTGGACATGAAGGAGTTGAAGCTCGACTGATGAGTTTATCATTTGTATTCGGAACCCAACGTGAAAACTATAGTAGGAACAAAAACATACAATACATATATCAAAAGTCAAATAAATCATTGAATCAATAAAACATGACAAAACATTTCTTAACTTCATATAAACTCTAATCATTAACTCTTTCACTGCCACACTTATTTCAGACTGTGTCGTCCCAGTGCCACGAAAAAGGTGCATTTTTCCTCCGTTTGTTTTTTAACATTGAAGTGAATGTAGCAGCAATTTTTGGATAGCGTTATCTCCTAGTTCCTTTGAGATAACCCAAAAAAAAAAAAAAAAAAAATCAAAAATTTCAACAAAAAAAAAAAAATATTTTTTAAATATTTCCGTCTTTCCGTCATTGGCCATGATAGCCATAGAGCCATCGGACGGGAATTCCCGTTTTTGGCAGTTAAAGAGTTAAGAATACATTGCCACATTATCCATACCATTAGACTGTGCATACATAAACCACCATAAGAAAACAATAAAACTCAATGAAGCATCCACAGTGACAACAGTACCAAAACAGTTACAAAAATAATACCCTTTTCCCCTTCCAGCTAGGCGCTAATGTCAGAGTTCTGTAACCATCTGTTTTTCCTTGACCATACTTTCAGGTCGATATTAGACATACATTCTCCGTGCAGTCCCTTCCTTCTACAAACATTTCTCCTGCCATGCTGTCACTGAGCTAGGCTTAAATACCTTTGATTACTAGCTAGCTCAGCTGTGTGATCACCCCTCCTGCGCGGCGCAGCGTGCAGTTACACCCGTCAGTGACCGTCGTCGCCACTCAAATATAAATGAATTCTTAATAAATTTGCTACGTCTCTGTTCCGGCGGGGACAACTGTCCCCTTTATCCCCGCCTGTCAGCGGGCCTGTGTGTGTGTGTGTGTGTGTGTGTGTGTGGGTGTGTGGGGAGAGAAATAAAGGGAGAGAGAGATTGAGTCTGTAGAGAGAAGGTAGCAGAGAGCTTTATGGGACTAGACCAGCAGGCTTTAATTAGACCCCAATTAGCCTGGTGACACCATTTACCGGATTTACCCCCCCCCCCCAGACTACACTCATAAATATACACTCCAGCGCACGCATGTGTATACACTTACACACACAACACAGTGTCCGGTGAGAGCGTCTATAGTGAGCCTTTGCATGGATTATGATGCAATAACCACAATGCGAGAGAGAGAGAGAGAGAGATGAGAGAAGGGGTTTGAAGGAAACAAGGGAAAAAAGAGGGAGAGCCATTGGTTTTAAGAGCTTTTTCCCCTGCTCCCCTCCTCCACCTACTTCTGGTAAGAGTCTGGTGGCAGTGTGGCTTTTCCCAGAATCACAGAGTATTTTCTTGTCAGTAAGCCCTCACCTGATGGGATTAGCTGTCTTTAATACACATGCTGTATATACGTATATATACAGTCTGAGCACACACACAATTAAAGAGGAAGGGATTTAGACTCCACATCAGCAGTAAGTCAGAATACACATTGAACCAAAGGATTACTATTGCATTTCTAACATTTATCTTAGTGTCTCTTTGGCCTTCGACGAAGAATGGTCATGTATTTTGTGTTGTTGTCGCAGGCAGTCATTTCTGTTTGTTTTGTTTTGATGGTGGAATGTGATTGGGGGGATTACAAGAGTGGTACTGTATGTGTTTTGCTCAGCTGTCGGCCAACTGGTGGTTTAGTCTTCCATCAACAAATTGATGCCCCGTACGTCACCAATAAAGCAGTGACGTACGTCAACACTCATTTCTCTGTATTTTACGATATGGGATAATTGGAAGCTGCATAATACAAATGTGTTATGTTTTGTATGTGTGTGTGTTCTGTGTTGTGTGCTCATCCATACTTTTTTGTATTTGTAGCGCCCTTGGATATGAATGATGACGAAGGTGGATGGTTTCAACGGGTGTATTTATTCTCTTCAACACTGAATGAAGCTGTATTCGAACACCGTGAAAACTATAAAATAGAAATAAATACTGTTACAATCATATTAAATCATTTCATAGTTTCACTCAACAATAAAATCAGTGCATTTCAAAGTATCACTTTCAAAGTACAATTCAACAATAAAATAGTTAATTTATAGTTGATATAATTCAGTGAATGAATAACCCATTTCAAAATGCAAATACCAAACGTACCAATGTACCATAACCAAATCAAACTACCAGACAAACAATTAGTAGATCCCAAAATAAATCAGAAAGAAAATCCAAACAAACGACAAACAAAAGAACACTCCTGTACCTCACTCCGCTATCCAGGGGTGCTATAGAGCGTGCCAACGTGTCGTCATCACGGGGGGGGCGTGGCATTGGTCAATGTTAAGTCAACCTGGTTTTTACCCCTCAAAGATGTCCGCCGCTACCAAAAGACACTTGTTGACGCCCCCTTCAGGATTTTTGGCACGCTCTATACTGGGCTGGGCTGCTTACAAAGCCACCTTGGCTTCAGGTAACATCAAACAATCATTTGTTTGATGTTCAATCGTTGCACCAAACGTCACAACGGGCACTGTGAACACTATATAAAACAAACTTACTCAAACTGCGCACTTAAAGTGCAGAATACAGGGTTATAGGTTGCAAATAGGCTACAGAACGTTAAGGCAAACAAACAAACATTTCGTACCTTGTCGCGCTGATTAGGAGACACGTTGGTGCGTGCTACTGTGCGTCTCTCTCTGAATGAATGGGTCTGTCTGTGTGTGAAGCTAGCATGCCTCAATAAGACCGCAGGAGTAACCGGAAGTGTCAAAACAAAGGTAGCCCAAAACACACAGGAAGTGTCAAAATAAAGTAAACCAAAATAAGCAAAGTAAATAACAAATTAACTTCAAACTAAAGAAAACAATTGAAGTTAAAAGGAACAAGTGTCACAGACACTTACAGTATTACTTTATTGCAGGTTTTTACATTACAAGTTATCAATCTTGCATCATTTGTTTTATTTTTTTACAATATGCATCAAAGAAAAAGGAACAAAAAATGACAAAACATAACTAACAAAATAAAAGTAAGAAAGAAATAATAACTTTTTTCTTTTTACATAAATGAATATATAAATATACAGCGTATATATATATAAAGGAGGGTTGGGGGGTTCCTGTAGTACTTTTAGTTTTACTGTTGTGCTTAATGTATTGCTGTGACCCATTTACTAATTTAATTGTTAGTTTCCAGGTATTTCTAGATGGTGGTTTAACATCCAGCCATTTCCATGTGATTTGTTTTAACATAACTATGCGTATTATTGCGAACGCGGAAGGAGGCGCGGCGAAGCCGCGCCTCCGACCAAGTGGAGCTTACTATGTAACTGTGCTTGGGTTGTGTGTCTGTCTGTCCGTGTGTGTCTCTGTGTGCAGCCGCGCCCCCATGTGACTCACGCTCTCATTGCCTCGCGCCCCCATGTGACTCACGTGCGTGCACTGCCTATTTGCAGCCGCCAGAGTGCGCCAGAGTGCAGGAATTTACACACACACACACACACACACACACACACACACACACACACACACACACACACACACACACACACACACACACACACACACACACACACACACACACAATGTCAATGTTCTCTCCCCATCACGGTGAAATAACACGGATTACAAGTCCGTAAATACACAATATTTTCGAGCTGCGTTCGCTTCCAGCGTTCGCGCGTCTTACTTGTTGTATACAGATATCTCCTTCCCTCTCTATTTCTTTTTTTTTTTTTTGTTTAATATTTTTATTAGGGAAAAATTAGAGTACATAATTATGGGTACATAGGTACAGTTGTATTCCCTTTTTTTTTTTTTGCTTTTTCCCCCCCCTTTATCTCTGTATACATGGGGACATAATGATAGTAATAGAACATTTGCATGGTATAAGGGTTTAGACTTATGTACAATAAAACAGAACAGGTGAGTGAGAGTAATAATACAACAAATAACATAAAAATAAATAAATAATAATAATAATAATAATACAGATGTATGTATATATGTATATATATGCAAGGAAATAATGAGTGGAAAGGATAGTAATAGAATCATCCTTAAAAATAAATAAAAATAAAATAAAGACAAGGAATGAAGGGATGGGAAAGGAGGGGGGGGGGGGATTCAGTCAGAAGGTAGTGTTTGTAATGAATTGAAATAATCAATAAAAGGGTTCCACTTATGGGCAAATTTAGCAGGGGTGCCGTTCACCGAGAAACGAATCTTTTCCAATTTTAGAAAAGACATGACGTCCTTTAGCCACATAGAGATGGATGGGGCCTTGGAGGATTTCCATTGCAATAAAATGCGCCGTCTTGCCAGGAGAGATGTAAAGGCTATTATGTCTAGTTGTGTGGAATTTGCCTGGAGGGGGACACTTGAGACCCCAAATATTGCTATGAAAGGATTTATCTGTATTTCGAAGCCAAAAACCTTTGACAGGGTGGCAAAAAGTTCGCTCCAGAATTTGTTAAGTATAGGACAGAGAAAGAACATGTGGCTCAGATTGCATGGGGAGGCATGGCATCTTTCGCATTGGTCTGTAATAGATGGGTATATCTCGGATAGGCGGGATCTAGAGTAGTGAACTCTGTGAAGTACTTTAAACTGTATGAGTTCTAGTCTTGCACAGGGAGTACTTGATCTTATTCTGTTTAAGGCTTCATTCCAGCACTGGTTAGTAAAGGCTACACCGAGTTCCTGCTCCCAGGCCGCTCGGACCTTGACAGCCGGTTGGTAGTCAAAGGACATTAGTTTCTCATATATGTTAGAAATGAAGGATATCTGGTTGGGTTTCAATGTCAAGAGGTCTTCCCATTTCTGAATGGGAGGGGGAGAAGGATAAGAGGGAAAAAGGGAGGAGACACAGTGTCGGATTTGAAAGTAGCGGAACAAATGCGATGTGGGTAAGTTGAAGTCTAAGGATAACTCCGCAAAACTATAGAACGTACCGTGTTTAAAGAGGTCTCTGAAGCATTTGATTCCTTTGTTCTGCCAGGCAGTGTAAGTAACATCTTCAAAAGACGGGGGAAATAAATGATTCCTCGTTAAGGGCATCAAAGAGGAGGGGGAGACCAATTTGAAATGGCGCCTGAATTGGAACCAGATCTTAAGCGTGGAGCGTATAACAGGGTTGGGTGTAATTTTGGAGGGGTTTATTGTTAATGTAGAGGAGAGAAGAGCCATAGGGGAAGGCGAGGAGCTTGGCAGCGCCTCCAGCCTGCACCATAGAGTCTCTGGGGAATAAAGCCAATAAGACAGTTTTTGGATCTGAGCTGACCAGTAATAGAGCATAAAATTGGGTAAAACAAGGCCACCGTTGAATTTGAATTGTTGCAATAGGGATTTCCTCACTCTAGGTGTCTTCCCATTCCACAGGAAGTTAGTAATGATTTGATCCACAGATTTAAAAAAATGTTTGGGAAGAAACAAGGGGATACACTGGAACAGAAACAGAAATCTGGGCAAGACATTCATTTTGACCACGTTGATTCTGCCTATCAATGATAAGGGCAATGAGTTCCACCTCTGTAAGTCTACTTTGAGTTGAGTGAGTAAAGGGGCATAGTTGGCGGAGTAAAGAGAGGTTAAGGTTCGTGTTGTGTTGATCCCCAAGTACCTAAACCCTGATGGACTGAGTTTAAAGGGGATCTCAGATTGTGTGAGTAACAGAGCAGGTGGATTTATGGGGTAACATTCACTTTTAAGAACGTTTATTTTGTAGCCTGAAAAGGAACTGAATGTGTCCAGTAGACAGGATCGGCGGGATGTTAGTGAGTGGGTCTGATATGTATAAAAGCAAGTCGTCCGCGTATAGTGATAGTTTGAGCTCAACGCCAGCACGGCGGACTCCACAGAATGACGGGAGTGATCTTAGGGCTATTGACAGGGGTTCGATGGCCGCGGCGAAAAGCAAGGGAGATAGGGGACATCCCTGTTTACAACCACGAGATAGTGTGAAGTAGTCAGAGTAGGTGTCGTTGGTGTGAACGCTAGCTTGAGGAGAGGTATACAGAAGCTTGATCCAGGATATGAATCTGTCTCCGAGTCCAAATTTGTGGAGCACTGCAAAGAGATATTCCCATTCGACACGGTCGAAGGCCTTCTCTGCGTCGAGAGAGATGACTACTTCTGCTGTTGAGGGGGAGTGTTCAGAATATATGACGTTAAAGAGGGTGCGGACATTAAAGAACAATTGACGTCCCTTAATAAAACCATTCTGCTCCTCCGATATGATGGTCGGAAGGATCGATTCAAATCGGGTTGCTAAGGTTTTGGCCAAAATTTTTACATCTACGTTCAGTAAGGACAGAGGTCGGTAGGAAGCACAGGAGGTGGGGTCCTTGTCCTTTTTTAATAGGAGAGCTATGGAAGTCTGAGTTAAAGTTTGGGGCAATATACCAGATTCTAAAGATTCGTTAAAGACAGAAATAAGTAGAGGGGCTAGTTTGTTAACAAATTCTTTAAAAAACTCAACAGAGAATCCGTCAGGGCCGGGAGATTTGTTATTTTGCATCGTTTTTATTGAGGCTATAATTTCTACCAAAGTTAAAGAAGTGTCAAGGTGGTCAGCTGCGATAGGGTCGATGGAGGGAACGATTAGATTCTGAAGGAAGTTAGACATGACTGTGGAGTCTGACGGTGATTCTGATTCGTAGAGTGAGGTGTAATAGGTCTTGAAAATCGAGTTAATGGTGTTTGGGTCGGAAGTAGGGTTACCAGTAGAGTCCTTAATGGTGGAAATCAATCGGGAGGAGGCTTGTTGTTTCAATTGGTGGGCTAGTAGTCTGCTCGGTTTATCGCCATGTTCATAATAGTTGGAGCGCGACTTTAATAAGAGGCGTTCCGCGTCTGCCGTAGCGGTGCGATCAAACTCCGCCTGCAAATCAATCCGCTGTTTCTGCAGAGTCGGGGTGGGATTTATTGCATTTTGAAGGTCGAGATCCTGGATTTTTCTTGCCAGTTCTTGCACCTTGGCCTTGCGATTTTTGTTTAGGAAGGCGGAGTACGATATTATTTGGCCGCGTAAATAAGCTTTGAGTGTCTCCCATATCAGTGAGGAGGAGGTGGAGTCGTTTTGATTAGTGACCAAGAAGTCATCGATTGATGAAGAGATAAAGGTATTGAAGGCATCGTCAGATAGCAACAGAGGGTTAAATCTCCATGGTGATGGAGAGCGATTTTGGTCTAAGAGTTGGATGTCCACACTTAGGGGAGCGTGGTCCGAGATAACGATTGGGTGGTACTGAGAGGAAAGAACTTTGGGGATGAGGGAGCCATCAACGAAAAAGTAATCAATGCGGGAGTAGGATTGGTGTACATTTGAAAAAAAAGAAAACTCCTTAGCTTGTGGGTTACGGAATCTCCAGGGATCAATGCATCTATTTCTAATGGTATGGTACGTAATACGATATTGGATGGTAGTAAGGGCTTCTTCAAATGAAAACTGCTTATGATTTGTTCCTGAACTGCCCCAAAACCTTTCAACAATACACCCGGCAAAAATAAAAGATTGTGTGCATGGTTAATCTTCCTTGTTGCACATTTCCTCCAGCAATCGGCACTGCCCGATAGCCTGTATTTTGATATAATTTTTGGTGTTATGAATAGCCTCATGTTAATTTTCCAGGCAAAATCTTTCCAATATTTTCACTGTGTTTAAAGTTCTTTTACATCTTTCCAATCTTCTCCCAAAATTATGATTGCCAGTTCCGTTTCCAATTTCTCTTTAGTGTTTTCCACTTCTAACTTTATTTCCTGTAGGATTCTATACAGTTAGATTTGACTATTTTCAATTATTAATAAATTCCAGTAACCCATGCATTCTCTGACACTGTTCTCTCTGCTGTTTCATGAGAACCCTTTGTAAGTTATTTTTTACCTATATTAAATTTAGTTACTAATGTTTCAAATCATATTATTTGTAATCATCTGTGACTACAAATAATTATACTTTTACTCTACTACAATTATTTTGAAATTTTAGTTACTTTGTAGATTTTGATTATTATTACAAAACATACATTACCCACTTCAGCCCTATATACATTTCGGCAATTTGAAAATAGCCGATCTACTTGTAGCTTGTAGATCTGCTATTTTCATAAGATTTTTATACATTTTATACATTTGAAAACTTTTGAAATGGGACATTCTGCATATTGAGTACTTTCTACTTTTGGTACTCTCCACAGAGTATTTCTACATTATTCTGCATTATTGATTTTATTATATTGATATTTTTACTTAAGTAAAAAATTTGAGTACATTTTCCACCACTGTGCAGAGTGCACATGCATTCTCATGTGCATGTCAGTTTGAATGCCCTGCAGTAGGATTGTAATGAGGTCTATGTGGTGGAGATGAGCAGACTGCTAATGTGGACCCTGTCCCTCCGAGACGCCGTCATAATGACCACCTTGTCCCTTTAATAGTATGCACTCCTTGCGCGCGCGCGCGCGCACACACACACACACACACACACACACACACACACACACACACACACACACACACACACACACACACACACACACACACACACACACACACACACACACACACACACACAGCTCAAAGTGCCCCATCCTTTGATAATAACAAGGGGCATACTTGTCGCAACCACATTATCTGCAGTTCCCCTCATCTTAAAGGGATATTTCACTTTCAAACTTTTTTTAGGTCATTTTTACATCTACTCAGGCTTTGTGAGCTTTTTTGAAAGAATAAAAAAATAAATACAATAAAGAAATAAAATTAATGAATAAGGTAATCAAAAGAACATGGCTCCCTCATGTATTAGGGGGGCAGTATGAGTCACCAGAACCAAGGACGGTGTTTTTGATGAATCTATGATTGTTGAAATGGAGTTTGAAGTTACAATGGGTTTGTATAGTTTGTATAGAAAGTCTAATGAAATGAGAAATCACTTGGATCGCAGTTCAAGAAGCTCACATTATGTACTTTCACCATCACGCCATTACACCAAAGAACTAATTATTCTTCTGCATCCATTAGCTAGTTTTATACAGTATGATTGACACCTCAATAGTGTCCTCAATAGTAATGTTAGAGCCTCTGCCCTTATCATCAGCGGGATGCTCAAAAACACAACAAAAAATAATCTTCACCTCGCCAGCCTGCTTTCACTTTTCTTCTCACAAAGACGTTTCCATGGCAGGGACGGAGCGACCTAGCTGCATGCACAGAACACTGAAATATCTAATTCCTTTTCAAAAAAATCAAAGCCTGTGCACTATAAAGGACGGGCACAGAAATTATCCTTTCAAACATCAAAATGCATGAATGCAGTATGAAGCGAGCCCTAATAAGTTATCATAATGGAATATGACCATTGTTGTTGTGTCCTATATAGCAGTGGTTCCCAAACTGGGGGTCGGGACCAGGCACTGGGTTAGATATCAACTATACTGCACATGGCCAGCACGGAAGAAGTACTTCATCATGTGCGTCATGAGAGAAAAGGTGACAAGTTAATGTCAATGTGTCTCCCTGCACATTCAAACTGGTGGGTGTAAAGTGTAGGACGAATGAAGTTGTCTACCCACGGTCAGCCAGTAGGATGGAGATGCGCAGTGTCCAGGTAGGACTGCTGTATCTCTTCAAATGTCTTTGGCCCAGTTGGTTGAAATCACTTCAAGAGTGCTGCTGATACACTCAGGACTTACCACTGAACTTGCTTGTCAGCCCCCCATATGATGCAACCATATGCATTTCCAGTGCTGAACCTTTCCAGTGCTGAAACCTCAGTTTTGCAATGCAGCTGAGGAATGACTGTATAACATGGCATCCCACCAGGATGCACAATTACATTATAGAGCTGTTCTGGCTGATTCCAGCATACCTGCAAGGTGTCAACAAACGGCTCCATGTCAATCGTGAGATGAATACTGTACATGTCAACCAGTGACCATATATATATATATCTGCTGCCTGCTTGGACACTGGTTGGATGATAAGGTGCGAGAGAGAACTTGACCTGACCTTTAGCACATAGGCCAAAGACTGACCGGCAAGTAAAAATATAACATTAGAAATAGATTCTACACCTATGAACCCCCCCCCCCCCCCAGGTCCCCATATGAAGCACCATAAGTTCACAGATTCACTCATACAACTACAATACAATTTGTTGTTTTTAATCATAATTTAGTACAATGGAACATCACCGTGGGATGGACACCATCTTTGATTTGGCAATAACTAATAACTGATGGTAATTTCACTGATTCAGCCACATTCCTTGAACCCTAAAACCACCTTTCTAGGTTGGACGCACGACAGGACGCGCAATAACCCCATGTTTGCAACTACTTTCGCCTGCGCACTTCACCGGGTATGGACTATATTATAAAGCCATTTAAGCTCCTGGCAGCCACATTGGACACCATCTTGAAAATGATGGCTTTACGAGACATATAATTTCCTAGATTTTTTTGTATGTTCTTAAGCATGCCTAGAGGTACCGGAACCAATTGAAAAACCTTTTGTATTTATTTTTTGGGGGGGTTAAGTAGTATGTTTTCATATATTGACCCATGCAATTTTGGCATAGTGTTATAAAATAAAATGCATGATAGCACCCATAAAGCTACTATTGGTGAAAGGCTATCACATATTTTCTAACTCTAGACATGCATACCTTGACAAAGAAGATCACTATGAGCATTATTCCCCTCAGATGATAATGACCAACCCCCCTGGCTCATGGACTATTGGGCATATTGGAGAGATGCATGATCCCAATTTCCAACTCAGAGATATCCTCCTTTAAGTGTGTTATTGTTGCTCATAGAATTCCATACACCAGATAGGTTACAATGACCAATTTATTTATCTTAAATTTTTATCCCACGATTTTGTAACCCTATTTTTTACACCCAGTGCCAATTGTCTATGTAATCCTGGGCACTACCTTCCCTCCGCCAACCTAGGGAGGCCAGGGCCGAGCTCATGCCTCCTTCAATGCATGAGAGCCAACTGACCTTCTTGTCACCTGACAGGGGAGAGTTTCCCTGGTTGGACGTAGCGCGTGGAAGGAACACGTTATTCCAACCAGTTCCCTTCCCCTCCATCAGGCGCCCCGGCTGGCCAGGGGGAGGCAGTATAGTGACCAGGATTACTGCATGTTTTTGTGAGGGTACCTACCCTAGGAGACACGGGGAGAACATGCAAACTCCACACAGAAAGGCCCTTTTGCCAACCCCACCTAGGGTATGGGCACTGATGACGCAGAGGAGAGAACACGCCCCCAGCGCCCACAGCGTCCCCTGCGGGAATCGAACCCAGGACCTTCTAGCTGTGAGGCGACAGCACTACCGACTGTGCCACCGTGCCCCCCTACAATGACCAATTTATAACTGGATATTCATAATCATTTAGAGTGATTCTGTGCATGTGATTAATTTTGAGCTATATGGACAGTTGTGTATAAATACCAGCCCAGCTCCACAAGTAAAACCAGAATCATCAGGCCATAATTGATAGCCTAATTTGTTTTATGTGGGCAACAGTGTAGTCACTGTATGACTGCACTGTCACTGTCATGTTGTTGTATTTTTAAATAAAAAAATAATTAAAAAAATATTACGATACAGTATGACATCATGACAAGATCGTAAAAAATGTTGTGAGACAATATATCGTGACACTCCTGGGGAGGGTTAATCTTTTTTTTTTAATCACTTGGGGAGTGTCATTGATTTTATTTATTTTTAAATGGAGGGTCCATTTTAGATCAGGGCACATACATTTTCTCCAGGGGTACACTTCTTTAAAAATCGACCTGTCCCTTAGTACATGTGTTTTATTGTTGGACATTCATCATGGCAGGTTATAATATGGGCTTTTGACAGCCCCTCTTCGTATCGGCCCGTTCCGACCCACTTTCACCCCTGAGTACCTGCCAGGCGAGTACAGTGATGGCCCCATGAAGACAAAGCCATACATTTGCATTTATATGTGCGAGGGTCGATTCACTGGATGTGTGTCCGCGACGGACGATGAGCCAATGGCTCAAGGCAGCAGCAGTCCACGACGCATCTATTGTTCTGGGGGGAGGGGGTTGATTTCTTCTTTTTCATTCAAAATTTTACACGGTACACCTACCATCCCCTCGTGGCCAAAAAAGGTCCGGCTGCCGGGGTTGGGAAACGCTGTGATAGAGGATAGCATTTTGAATGAAAATATTGTGAACTGACCTGCCTATTTAAATGGAGAGTGTTTCACTTGTGAAACATCTGTTCGCACAAGTGCGTGCGAGAAACAGGGTGTGTAAGACATTGTCTGTCGTTTTTTTCCGTCCCTTTAGGAACAGTCCTTATGGGCATGTCTTGCTGGGATGGGATGGCTAACAGAGAGTTAACTGCAGCAGCGGTGGCCTATACTGCCATTGGAGAGGTACAGTAACTGTTTCTAAATAGGATTAAACCAGTCAATCCCCCTCATCTACCTCCATGCTATCGTTTAGGCAAAATCCTGAGAATGGACATCTCTTTATCTCTACAGCTCTGCTTATGATTCCCGGTCTTCTCTCTCTCTCTCTCTCTTTTCTCTCTCCTATAAGATACCCAGAGTGCACTACATAAACTTTATAAGGAGCAGCCCTCTAAGGAATCATCTGTGGCTCGCATGCTGCTGTTTAGTGGACATGTCCAGGAGGCTGAGGCCACTCTGCTACAGGCTGGCCTCATCTACCAGGCCATACAGGTCAACATCGACCTCTCCAACTGGGAGAGGTAGGAGTGTGTGTGTGTGTGTGTGTGTGTGTGTGTGTGTGTGTGTGTGTGTGTGTGTGTGTGTGTGTGTGTGTGTGTGTGTGTGTGTGTGTGTGTGTGTGTGTGTGTGTGTGTGTGTGTGTGTGTGTGTGTGTGTGTGTGCAGTCTGAGCAGCCTTTTCTAGGGCTCCGTATGAAAAGGGGCACTTTTTATAGAGTTGAGGCTAAAAGTAGAACGTTAAAGATAAAATTAGCAGATTTTTAACCTGGATCCTGTTGTTCTATTGTGGGAGGACATGTGGAAATCTGACTTATGCACCTGGCTCGGATATGTCCGGATGACACATTTTACAGCAGAGTTTGCTATGTCCTCAGACTCCTCACAATAGGATAAAGGATTGACGGTTAATGAATAAATGCCTGTCAATAGGGTGGAGCTCGAGTATAGCAGCAACACAAAGCTGAATGTGTTTTCATATTGTTTTCATGCCGTTGAAATGTGCAGTGGTCAGTATCTTTCTTTGTCTGCAGAGCGTTGGAGCTGGCTGTGAAACATAAGACCCATGTGGATACTGTGCTGGCCTACAGAGAGAAGTTTCTACAGACATTTGGCAGGAAGGGAGACCAATAAGAGGTTCTTGCAGTACGCTGAAGGGGTAGGCTGTAACAACTTGTCATCAGCACAGTACATTATTTTGACTTTAGCGTAGTGTATTGTAGCCATTTTCCTCAGCTTGTGTTACACTGATTAAGGCAGATTGCCCAGTCTTATCTTAGTCCCATCTCTCTCTCTCTCTGTCTCTCTGTCCTCTCTGTCTTTCAGGTTGAGGTGGATTGGGAGAAGATCCAGGCAAAGATAGAGATGGAGCTGTCGAAAGAGAGAGAGAAAGCTGCTAATGTCTCTGTTCGGAGTAACTTGCCTTCACGGCGTTGACCTTCAGGGGACCCACTCCCCATATTTTTTCTTTTGAAAAGTCAACATTCAGAAACTGACAATTCCTCCTCAGTGGTTTGGCTTGGCCTCTGGAACACGTTCTACATACAGAGGACAATACCTAATGCTGTCATTTACCAGTACAACACTACTTTAAAAAATGCAGTAAGAAAGAATTGAAGATGTGATGGTTGTTTGGGCATTGGCAACACACACATCACCACTGCAGCTTTTTGGGGTGTATGACACATGTTATACATACCATTCTGTCACTGTCTCTATAGGTCTGAGGCTGATTTCACCTGATAGGATGTGTGGAAATGTTGTACATATTTCCACATTTCTCTTGCAGACAACATCTCCACAAAGTCGCATCCTTTATGTATCCAAACGGAGCCCTAAGGGTCTGTTTTTTACTCGCAGAGTATAAAACACTGAGGGTTTGGTTTTACCGCATACCCAAGTGATTTGGCCTCAATGTCATGTCGGCTTCTTGTTCAGTGCATTGCATAACTCAAGGCTGGTTACTGTTATTTTGAATGTCTATTATTGTTTCTGTTTCCTGTAAGAAAGATTTGTGTTTTTTCTACAAATAGATATATTTGCAATTACAAATGTGAAGCCTTGTCTAATGCAAACAAATAAATAAATATGTTTACTTATATATTCAGCTATGTCTCCTTTGGCTTTATAGATTCATTATATGTTTATATGCAGTGTGAGTGCACACACCTACATGCATGCACGTGCCTACTTTGTGAATTATTGCCTTATTTCCATCTCTGCCGAGGTGTGAAACCACTGCTTGCCATGCAGCTCCACCCCCTGGTTGGCTGAGAGCCAGTGCATCAGTGAACTATTTACAGTCCATCCATCTCCTCTAGTGGCCCAGGAGACAAAGGGGGACAGATGAGGGAGACTATTTGTCTCTCGACTGTCCAGGAACAAAGTCCTCTGCAGTGTTGCCAGATTCTGTGAGAGAAACAAGCAACCAGGTCTAGGAAAACCAGCCCAAAGAAGCGACTATGGGCACATGAGCACTTTAACATATACATCAGCTATTTGAAAATAGCAGATCTACAAGCTCACAACGCGTCGCATCGCGACGCGTTGTGAGCTTGTAGATCTGCTATTTTCAAATAAAGTCTTGCAGGGAAATTATAATAAGCAGATCTGGCAACCTTGGTCCTCACTTCTGGACAGTACATATATATATCAAGGGCCCCCAATACTGTACCAGTGACTGAAAAGCAATAGTGGTTGAAAACTCCAGAGAACAACTGAATGGATGTAGGAGGGGGAAATTAGGTTAATCTCTCACCCATGTATCTTATTATTTCATTTGCCCTTTAAACTATGTATTTCTCTCTTTCCTTGTCTCTTTCTTCAAGCTCAAAACTTCAGCTCCGTTGTACTGTATGTGTGATAAGCAATGATCGACTCTGGATACACTCCCCTAGTCAAGAGAACTGATGTACCGTCTGCCAGGAGTCAGGTTTTACATGCATGTATGAGTATGCACTTTCCTCTGCTAATAACTCACTTAAACTCAGTGGTCTGGTAAAATACTGTGTACTGTACCTTATGTACTATAGTTTATGGGATGCATCAAAAGTTCAGTCAGGGATTCTTAGTACATTGGTGATATATTTTACAGTATATCAGGATACATATATGGATACGTATATTTTTCTTAGATGGAACTTTGTCCAATATTTAATGTGAATCCTATTGTTCTGTTGTTAAGGGAACGTGTGAAAAATCTGGCATTAAACATCCCAGTGCATTTTGTGTGTCGAGAACTTGAGCTGGAAAATCACTGCCAGCAACACAAAACTGCACATTTCACTGAGTTTTACGTAGGCTGGCAATGATTTTCCAGCACGAGCTCTACACACTGAACACATTGGGAAGTGTTATGTCAGATTTTCACTTTACAATATACTAACTCAGTTTATACATTATGTATAAAATATCGGTGAAGTTATCTTTTACGGAGCAGGACAGTAATGGCATTATTTATTCCATTAGGAATGGAAAGAAAGGTCTGTATGTATTGATTTTAGATGCAAACGTAATGCTTAAAGGGCAAGACCACTTTGGTAGAGGTTTGGGTTGTGTAGTTACTTTGCCATGATGTAACTCCAAGATGGTCAAGAAAAAAATATTGCAAAATATGCTCCCCATTGACTTACATTGTACAGTAAAACGGCTCTCAAAGTCGCTCTTTTAGCATGTAAACGAATGTAAACAAAGTCTATTCAGACAATATAAAACATCACCAAACCCAGTACTGTTTTTTTTATTTTTATAAAAATGTTACTTACTGTTGATTTAGCTATTTTTATTAGAAAGAAAACCTGGACTGGATCGGCGGATCCGGATCTTCAAATAGTAAAATCATCAGGAAGTTGACATTTTTATTAAAAAAATTAACAGTACTGGGTTTGGTGATGTTCTATATTGTCTGAATCAGCTTAGTTTGTGTTCGTTTATGGGCTAAAAGAGTCAATGTAAGTCAATGGGGAGCATATTTTTAATTATCAATTTCTAATTAATGGAGCAATTATTTTCCATTTCTTGACCACCTTTGGAGTTACATCATGGCAAGGTAACTACACAAACCAAACCTCTACCAAAGTGGTCTTGCCCTTTAAGATGTATCTGAATCATGTGTATAGCCATAGTTTACCAGCCAGTCTTGTATTATGGACCCCATCTTATCATTTGCAGAATTGTTTCCAATTAATTTATATTTTTAGTGCTGGCTCTATTTGATTTATTTTAGATTATATGCTTATATATATTATTCTATATATTTAAGATTCAGCTGCTCAGGTGGTCACGATACCCAGTATATAATCTTTGAATATACAATATAGTAGATTGATAGAAAAAATAAAGAAGACAAAAAAACTTTAGCTTGTTAATTTTCTACTTTTCTACTTTTATGCCCAAACAAGGCAAATGTCATTAAAACAGCCTCCCTGTACATAATGATTGAAGGCTAATGCTAATTAATATTCTTTGCTGGTAGCTTAGAACTATTCCTTCAATCCTTTATTTATTTGTTATTGTTTATTATTGCTGCTTGTGTGTGTGTGTGTGTGTGTGTGTGTGTGTGTGTGTGTGTGTGTGTGTGTGTGTGTGTGTGTGTGTGTGTGTGTGTGTGTGTGCGTGCACGTGTGCGAGTACATACTAGTTTGTGAGTTTCTGTGCATTTGAGGAAAACGCAAAGCGCCTTGTCATAGCCAGATCTCCTACCAGGGACTGTGGAAAGCTCAGAATATCCAAGTCTTACACCATCTGATTAAAGTTTAATGTTGGGAACTCTAGAAGACTGGTTAAACCCAAGGTCCCTAAGCCCACTATTACGGGATGTCCTGGGTGAATTACAATGGCTGTGGAGGAGAGAGAGAGAGGGACATCCAACATTAACACAGCTTGTGACTTGGACAGGATTCATTCAAAAGCAAGTATGTGGTACATTTCATTGTCACTGTAAAAAGGAAAAAAGAACACACTCCCAAATAGAGGTGCTGGCTGGAATAACATACCATTTAAATAGTGAAGAACTTGAATAGCTGCACACATTTCTCCTTGATAATTTATTCACCAGCATTTCAGCAGTCAGGCCTTCATCAGGGCATGATGAAAGGGTATGACATTTCATTGTCATTACACTCCTCCTCATCTATCCATCTGTGGTCTTGTAAGCGTGGATTTAATGTTTTTTAAGTGCAAACTCCACCCATCCATAAATTTCCCTTCTCTCAAAGAAAGACATGAGTGGTGTTCTATATAGCTCGGCCATCATGGCTTAACAGTATTGGATTACACAAGCCACTACTTGTACACAGACAGAATTTATCTCATTTACAGTGATCAAGATGGGTTGTCCTGTACAAGATCGCACAGTTTCATGGAAGTTTGCAGTGTCTTAAATACTGACCCTCACTTAATAATGAAGTAGTTGAAGACAAAATATCCTACTCTTTACTTCAGGTGAATGAGGATGCTTGGATATGCTGCTTGGTAATCCAATACCATAACAAGTCTGTGTCACTTACTCTAATGGCTAATATCCACTTTGAAGCTCTTAAGATAAATCAGTTTAGGTCAACTGATAAGGTGGACTGGGGGGTGAGTGCCATGGGGGGGAGTATCAGTGATTATAGAAGAAACAGAGTAAAGGTTATTAAAGCAGGGCAGGATAACTTGCTAGGACAACTGTTTTTCACCTTTTCCCAATTAGAATTGTGTAAATAACGGAGACTATTGTCGTTTTTCTGGTGGATAGATTTTCAACCTCTAATGGACTTGTCAGTTGATGAGAGAACCAACTATATTAATTGGTTCTACAGTATCTGAACTGGAGGATGCGCAAGTATGACTGTTTACAATTAATGCCAACATAAAGTAATGCCTAATTCCAAATGGACCTTTTCAAATGTGACATTATGAGACATTTTAATGGATTTAAATGATTCATGCCATTGGGTCTTAGTTCACGAGAACAAGAGCCACTGTATAGCCATTTAGTGAAGTGCAGCGAGTGGTCAATTTGGGACTACTAAAATATTGCTACCCGTCTCCTGTCTTGGCCATTAGTCATTAGAATTCAATCATTAACAATATTAATGCAATAGATCACTTAGGTGTAGTTGACTGTCATTCTTTTCCCTCTGTCGGCATACAGACTTCCAGTCTATCCACATACAAAGTCATCATTATCCACTAAGTCTGTCTCATCCTTGTTTCCTGTCAGCCTGACCCCTGTCTGTGTTTTGTGTCATACGGTCTGTGGCTGTCCTAAGGCTGCTGAGGCAACAGTTAGTCTGACAGGCTTTCATCATCAAAATGTAACGTTCCTTCTTGGCACCCCACACTGCATCACTGTGCCAGCTGAAGCCTCATCTCTGCCCGAATCCAGAACCTAAAATAAAGTGATATAGGGCCTACGGTACGTGGCCTGAAGCTTAAGGCCCTGTGAGACGTTCAGAGCGCTTCGACAGTGTTACATTGTTGCTGCTGCCTCGGGATTTGGAGTAGGCCTTTCACACTCAAGGCTGCTTAAACATGCTAATCGGCCGGCTATCAGGAAGGTGTGTGTGTGTGTGTGTGTGTGTGTGTGTGTGTGTGTGTGTGTGTGTGTGTGTGTGTGTGTGTGTGTGTGTGTGTGTGTGTGTGTGTGTGTGTGTGTGTGTGTGTGTGTGTGTGTGTGTGTGTGTGTGTGTGTGTGTGTGTGTGTGCACGCGCGCTCAGGCCTGTATGGGTCATTTTGGTAAAATTGGCAAATTAACTTAACCATTTAATAAAATGTGAGTTTATTTACAGATGCCACAACACATAATATATAGAGAATAGTTCCATGCATTTCCCTTATAATATCGTTTCAGCTCACATTTTAGTGTAATTTGGCCTATTTTTTCCGACAAGTGGATGCAAATGTGTTATCCACCGCCTAAGAATTGTGGATCTCTCAAGCACATTAGACAATAACTTGTCTTCAGATTAAAGATCAAGCTCAGGAAAGACAAAGGGAGAGAAGAGAAACTGCCTCATGGTGCCACTGAAATGTTAAGCACTAAAGTAAAGCCCAATGCAACCCTGCCTAATGCGATTGTACCGCTGCCAAATGAGCTGTCTCTGACACAAAAAGGCCAATATCAGCTGCCTTCTCCTACTTTATTATCTCCTTTACTCCGTCCAAACGGGCAATTTGCATACAAAAGGCGTGTCGTCAATCCCATGAAACACACACATTTTCTCAGTTATTATTTCCTTTATTCCAAAGATTCAGCATTAATTGCACTTGAGTTTATATAGTCTGCAAGATAATTGTCTTGCTAATATATTAAGAAATAGCCAGGTCTCTGCAGCTAAATATCCTAGTAGGCCAAGTGGTTCTCAACCAGTGGTCCTTGAGGGGGTTCCAGGTGGTCCCCAGCTAAATGATGGAGAGTTGGTAACCAAATGGACCCCTATAGATCTTTCACTCTTGAGAGTGTAAAATTAAACCAAATGGACCCTTATGGGTCCATTTGGTTTCATTTTACACTCTCAAGAGTTAAATTGTTGTAAAACATCTGCATTACTTAATTTACAAGAAGTCTACACAATTTGAGAATGTCGAAGAATTGTTATTTTGATCAACGTTTGCCTCTTATCTCTCCTATATGGTACCAACATCAATACAGCATGGAATTGTGGACACAATCTTATCCAACGATAACAAAATCAAAGTTTTGTTTTGGGTCTGAGAGGCAAAATCTCATCAAACGGATGGATCCGTGGCTCGAATGCGAATAAATAACGGACCTTGATATGAAAAAGGTTGAAAACCACTGTAGTATAGGCTGCTCCAAAATTGTAGCTATATATTTTCCCATCAGACAGAGTTCCTGGATCCCCGGCAACTGTGCTGGCGCCCTGACACTGACTCCGACACCTCCGGGGCATCCTGTCTCTGTTGGCCGGGTATCTGTTCCGCAGCTGCGCCCCCTCTGCCGGGTCCCGTCCCTTCATTCTCGCACAGCAAGTTATCATCCGACCGGTCCCTGTGCATGCTCTCCTGCATGCTCTCCTCATACGTGGGCAAATATTTCACCTCGTCGTAGGCCGGCAAGAGGATCATCGGAGATCCGAAGTCCCCCAGGCTGTATTCCGGATACCTCTCCAGCAGAGAGTCCTGAGACGCGGTGGCGTGCCCGTGAAAGAGCGACGATCCGGGCTCCTCGGGACGGTGGTCGTTGTGGCCGCCGCCGCTGGGGTGTCGCCGGCGGGGCCGCGGGCAGATGATCCGCTGAATGAAGTAGCCCATCGCGAAGAGCAGCAGGAGGATCAGGATGCCCGACAGCTTGCGGGTCACCCAGCCCACGTTGTCGAAGAAGACGTGTATGGGGAGCTTGCAGCAGCGCACCGGGGAGCTGAGGCTGCCGTTGCCGCTGAAGAAGACCGGCGGGCAGCACTGCTGGCCCTCGCCGCACTGGAGCTCCTCTCCGCAGCTCCGCAGGGCATGGCAACACGAGAGCAGACACGCCGACAGAAAGGCGCTCGTTGTCCGGCCGTCGCCCGGCAAACAGGACATCATCATTATGTTTTAATAATTGTATTTTTTATATATATCTTTTTTTAATCTCGGACCGTCCAATAGGAGGATGGATGGTACCCCGTTAAAGTGCGCGCGTCCTCTGTGCGTATAATTGTATTGTTTTAATCTTAAAGTAGTTCCAGGTGGTAACAGGTTCCAGTCTCCAGCTGTGCGCCAAACCTCTCTCTCCTCATCCGTCCTGTAGTCACTGCAGAGCGGCGCGGGATAGCAGGTGCCCCCCCACTGAGCCTCACAACGGAGGATCGGTGATATATGATCTATCCGTTGCAGGCAGATAGTAATCATGAATAATCTTGGGTTATGATTACGGGAAGATAACTATTATTATGTCCCCGTAGAGTAGACAGTGCCCCCTTCCCGTGTATTAGCCCGCAAAGATGGTCGTCATTGTTTGACATTGAGGAGTCTCCACGAAGCAGGTGACTCCGCAGAAGTAGTCTCTCGGTCACTAAAGGGTGCCATGCGGTCAGTGCCACATGATGCAACCTGTAAGGTTGATGGTCTTGCTATGGGGTGCCAACAGACCATCCCCCATGCGCTCATAAAAAATGTATGCTTCTGAAGGGGTTGTAAATGGCCCATTAGAGCCTGGATTCATACCACATAGCCTACATCGGTGGTTCTCAACCTGTGGGTCGGGACCCCCAAGGGGGTCCCCACATGATTGTCTGGGGGGGTCCCCGGATGACAGTAAAGTGACAATTTAAAATTTAAAGCAAAAAAAAAAGGAAAAGAAAAAAAGACCACTACTGAATCAAAAGTAATCAATAAACTATACTACGGTATAAAAACTGGTCAAACATTGGACAAATTATCAAATAATATAAGAATGAGGCACACATTGTGAAATTAGCTGATCTACAAGCTCACAACATGCTAGGCGTTGTGAGCTTGTAGATCAGCTATTTTCACAATATTTATCTGCATGTGAACCAAGTCAAACTAAATGTAATGCCTCAACTCCTACATTCCAAGTGCTTGTCAGGGTGGGGGGTCCCCGGTTCAAATATGATTCTTTTGTGGGGTCGCGGCCTGAAAAGGTCGAGAACCACTGGCCTACACTAGAGGACCACACACTGCTGCATGCAACGTCCAGGAACATAAACACTTAATTTCCATGAGCTTAAATAACAGGCTTCTTGATTGAAGTTGTTTGAACTCATGAGTCCTAAAGTCAGTCAACCTATGCAGCTTGTTCTATTGCAATGAACCAATGGCTGCAGTAGTTAGTTTATACTTAAAGTCCTATTATAATTATATTATATTATGATAACAATAATGCATACTGCACAGTAAAATTATCAATGTTAATTTAACTCTACGAGTCTAACCCAAAGTCTTTTGCACACCTGAATGAAATATTGGCAACGTCTGTTGGTGATAAAATAATTAATAATATATATATATATTAAACACCTGCACACTGTCTTCACTAGCTCAATACTTTTTATAGCAATTTTATAGCAAAAAAGGACCAGCGTTACATTAACATGACAATTTTACTGTGTGTAGATTGTTACTGCATCTTAAATAAAAGAGGATCTTACTGATGACAGCTCAGACTGAAGGCCAAAAGGATTCTATCTCCCCAGGTCAAAGGGGGGATTCCCTCTTAGCCTAGTGGTAGATGTTTGGTTTCCCATAAATGTGGAGGAGTCAGGTTCGAATCTCGGGCGTTACACTGGTGCCGGGGAGTCAAACGGGGATGAATGTAGCAGAGAAGCTCAGCCTGAAGGGTCTTCAGTCTCTTCACACATGGGCCTGTGGCTCTTCCCACATGGGTGAATTTGGTGTTACAATAGCATGGTAGCTTAGAACTAGTAGAACTACTCCTGCAATATTTTACATTATTTATTTGTTATTGTTTTTTATTCCTATAATATTGAGGAACCAATGCCAAATAATGTTATTCTTGTATAGACCTACTCATATCTAACAATAAAAATCTTGAATCTAAAAACTGTTGTGAGTCTTGTAAAATGTGAAGGATTCTCTATGACCTGGGAACATTTCCCCAATAACGTTACTCTTTGCCAGTCTGTGTTTGTTCCTCTCGCCTAATGCACAATGTGCCAAATTCAATTACTGGAGCATTATGACGTGAAATTCACTGGAAGAGGAGCATCATGCTGCCTAATTTATGCAGCATCATATTTCGGCCCGTAATCTACGTCTATTAGAGAAACGTGATAGCAGGGTGCACTGCTTTAACCAGATAAACAAATATACAATCAATAGCCCAGGCCAGTGGTTCTCAAAGTGTGGCCCGGGGGCCCACAGAGTCCGTTGGAGTCAGTTTTAACCACTTTCAACCCAACATCCATATTTTGGGCTTGTCATAGGTGCAATGTTTAAAAAACGTTTCAAATAAAAGCAAAAATAGACGATCTACAAGCTCACAACGTGTCGCATTGCAACATATTGTGAGCTTATGTTAATCTGCTATTTTTCATGACACACTTGATTACAAAAAAACACTTACAGAATTTGCCTGTGAACTGTTGTTGTTGATTCAAACTCAAATGTAAAAGCCATAATTTCACTTCAAACAGGATTAGCACAAAATCCGTGTGGATTGTTATGGCAGAACTTCTGGTATTATTACAATGGGTCCATCCTGTTTGAATGACAAAAGGTCACAACAAAAGGTCTTAATTCAATCTTTACATAGTTCCTATTCTAAATAGTTAGGGGTGTCAATGAGACTGTGATGGATAAACAGAGAGAAAACAAAGAGTACAATACACAGTATGTCTGGCCGCCCACTTGAGGGAGTCTCACCGACACCCTGGTCAGAACAAAAGTCAATGATGTGCAAAAGGTTTGACGCAGGACGTCAGACCACGGTGTAAGCCACACCCAGCTAGACCAGTTGTCAGGACAATCAACATACATTTTAACAGAAATATGATACATATGAACAATAACATTTTCCCACTACATTCCCCGTTTTGACAATTATTTTGAAATATATTTTGACAATGTTGTTGACATTACAGCAATATGAAGATGTAAAAATCAATAAACTGGTAAATGTAAAAAGAATGCTCCATTGCAGGTGGATGGCGAAAAACAGCTGTAAACATTTATGTTTTTTTAAGAAAAACTAAACATTTCAACCTAAACCTAAAACAATAAATAGCATAGCATATAGCAGATGACTTTCAAACTTCAAAGAATATAACACATGAATACTGCAGTTTATCATGTACAATCATTTATCCTGTGAAGGAGTCACATGTTTATTCTAAGTTACAGCAATTCACCCATTTTCAACCATATCTTCTTAATTAGTCCTCACTAATGCTCATTGTAGGATGGCACAATTTCTGTCTACTCACTCTATGTCTCATTGGTGGACTATGGACAGTTCAGAAACCTGCCTACCCGTGACATCATCGATGGGGATTCCAAGCTAATAGAAACTACAGCCTTTCTCTTCCTGGAAAGTTAGGATGCTGAAATAGAAGCCATTGTTCTCGCATTAATAAATATAAAAGTTTGACGTTTTGTGTTTGTGTGTGTGTGCGCGCACTGTGCATGTGCGTGTGCGTGTGCACGTGTGCACGTGTGCACGTGTGTACGTGTGTACGTGTATGTGTGTACGTACGTGTGTACGTGTGTGTGTATGTGTATGTGTGTATGTGTATGTGTATATATACACACAATACGCACAATATACATAATATACACAATATACACAATACACAATCAATACACAATACACAATACACAATACACAATATACACAATATACACAATACACAATATTATAATTTTTAAATTCAGATTTATTTTTTGCAGCAACTTATTCATGTTTAATATTCTCTTTTCTCTCTTTTCTCTCTTCTGTTTATCATCTAGCAGCCTACAAGTCTGTATCATTGTACCACTTCCTGTCTCCATGTTCCCTTAATTCCCTGAAAGGCACCACAAAGTGCTGGCCCTGGGTAAGCAAGATTGATTGAATATACTCAATGTATTTCTCTTTGTCCATCTATCTTTTTCTCCCTCCATCTAAAAGGATCTTTCAGCAGCCACATCACACTAATTGGAGATCAACCATATCCCCTTAGGAAATGGAGAAAGGGACAAGTGTTCTGGATGATGTCCCCACCACACCATCCTCCTCATTATGCCCACATTGCCCATAGCATATTCTTTTAAAGTGAGTTTTCTGCAATCTAATAGAGATGATGAGATTTGGAATTCTTGGATGTAGACAGGGAAGGACAGACTGAAACACGGACACAGAGAGCAACAGGGTTTTGATTCAGTGAATCAGCGAAGAGGAGATATGATGACAGGGAGAACTAAAGCTGAACCTTAACCTAAAGGACAACTTTATTTTTTTTACAACCAAGGTTTATATTTTAGCTTGTAATTAAAGTAAATAAAAGATGAGTGTTTTTTTCTTTCATTTACTGCTTTCTACAGTTTTAGCAATTTTCGCTATCTTTTTTACAGTGGGCGGGGGCATTCTGTCCGGTGGCTAAATATGTCTTTTTTACACAATAAAAAAGGTCCTGTGGTCTTTGATGGCCAGATGTGAGTTATTGGGGGCTAGAAGAGCTACTGCAAATAATAATAAAATATTGTGTAAAAAAAGACATATTTAGCCACCGGACAGAATGCCCCCGCCCACTGTAAAAAATATCGCGAAAATTGCTAAAACTATAGAAAGCAGTCAATTTAAAAAAAAAGTTAACACTCATCTTTTATTTACTTTAATTACAATCTAAAACATAAACCTTGGTTGTAAAAAACAAAGTTGTCCTTTAACAGCATGACAGAGCTGTTAACACTAGCCACAGAAAGAAGAATGTGCTCCCACTGCATTAGCTTAAATGAATACACAAAGTTGTAGCCTCCTGCCCGGCTAACAATTAAAGCAATAACACCTAATATATTACCACAATAAATGTACTGTTCTGCATGTTTCCATTAATGTGGCACAAGGGCCTCTTGTGTTGTGCTTAATAATTCAGCCTTATGGGGTCCATTAGGCCTGTGTAGTGATGAATGGCAGCGTTCATATTCTTGTCAGAGATGTTGATGTATAGACCGCCCAGTGTTCAATGTCACGGTTATCTCGTCTGCATTAATTATGACACAAAGAGTTCCCTGTCAGGCCTTGGACTTTGTTAATGGAGTCACTCATGGCTGTGATTTTCTCTTTGTTTGCACCATAGCAGAA
>NC_137606.1:25816371-25868871 GCF_963280865.1 Gymnoscopelus braueri | reverse complement strand
GAGAGGAAGAAGGGAGGCAACTCATGGACTCGCATCTCAGATCTCCAGGGACTCACCCCTCCTCCCTTTGTCTCTTGTTTAAATCATGGCCTTCATCTCTCTCCCTTCCATCCATTTTTATGGATTGGTGCCTCTGTGGTCGGAAGAGGAGCATTGGCTCGGTCCAGATGCCTCGTTAGTTCATCTGTGTAGGTGTCAGATCCGCACGCAAACAACCCCAGGGACACACATATAACTGTATGTATGCAACAAGTAACCACCATAAACACCAAGTTGACGTATGAAACATAACTTCAAGGACGTCTTGGGACCAACCCACCCCGCAGTCTCAATTTAAGAACCCATGCATGCGTGTAAAAACTGTAAACCACGATGTGATAAACTGTAAGACTCACAAATGGGGCAAATTAAAAACAAAAATGCTTGTGTTCACTCTATTGCACTTCACATGGACATTATTCAACAGGAGAGTGCACGACTCAATTTCACATAATTTGGACAAATGTCTTAATAATATATAATGTTATAGATAGATGATAAAAGCCATCTCTAGTAACTGTTATATTATTTTTCATTGTATATAACAAGTACATCACCATAATTGTTTCGTAATGTGTATGTACTAAGATGTGTTTAGGTTATGTGTTCAATTGTACTTTATTGCAGTATTGTAGTTGAGTGTGTAAACAATCAAAAAGTCAAAAGCTGAGTCCCATATACTGAGTACTCGATTTCTAATACAAATGTCCAGATAGTCTGACCCAAGTCTCTGGAAAATGTTAATATCCGATTCACACTTATTTTCAAGTATACTGACAACACACCTTTGAGTAGCTGTCACACTGTGTTAAAGGACCTTAAGGATCCAGTTTAGTGTAATATTATTTTGTTAAAATAAGTTTTAGATAGCTCTATATTCTGATAGCAATCATTGCTGTACACAGTGTACAGAAAATGCATTTTCAGGTCAGGATACCAATTAAATCCAATCAGGAGAGAGAAGTCATACAGAATACAGGATAAACAAGTGAAATTGGAAGTGATGAAACAAAAGACAAAATTGGAACTGGAACATTGAAATTGAAGCTGATAAATGCTCCTGATTGGCTGAAATTGGCAACCCCACCTGAAATGTATTTTCTTTGTATTAAAGAGCTGGAGACACAAGGGGACCCTGGTTATTGAACAAACACTCTAGTCCATGGGTCTTCAACAGGGTTACTACAGGGGGACCGCCAATTATTTTTACGTTAACCACTTGAACCCTAGCATCCCTGTTCTGCGTAACATTAGCCAATCACAAGTCCATTGTGAGCTTGTAGACCAAAGAGGTTTACTGTAGAGGGAAAAAGGAGCAAACCAAGTACAGAGCCACGGTCAAGTTTACCAAGTATTGAGGGTTTAAGTGGTTAAGCATATGGAATAAACAAAAAATCAATTTACACAACACTGATGATAGTCAATGAAGCTAGCTATGAAAAGGTTTAATCTGCAAAACAATTTAATACAATATGTAGTGGGGGTCCCTGCTTCTCCAACTCTGTCTCAGCTGTCTCAGTGGTCCTTGGCCTGGAAAACATTGTAGACCCCTGCAATGATTACTATCAGAATATAGAGCTTTAACTTTTTAACAAAAAAAAATACATTTTGTTCTAACCAAAAATATCACTTGCATTACCTTCTAAGGTTCCGTTTATTTTCCCAAGACAATGCTAAAATACACACAAACACAAAATGACAGAAACAAAGGAAATACAACCTATGTGTGTAGGACAAAGTAAGCCCAAGAGGCCTAAGAAACCCATCTCACCCCACAAGAAAATAAATAATAATATAATATAATAATAACTTCACAGAAACCACACTGACATCAAAACTCACCAAAGAGGGGAAGCATACAAAACTAAATGCATTATTAATAACAGGACAAATTTTAAAAGAGGAAATCTTGGAGTACAAGGATTTCACTGTCTCCAATGTAGCTTGTGTGTGTGTGTGTATGTGTATGTGTATGTGCATGTGCATGTGCATGTGCGTGTGCGTGTGCGTGTGCGTGTGCGTGCGTGTGCGTGTGCGTGTGCGTGTGTGTGTGTGTGTGTGTGTGTGTGTGCGCGTGCGTGTGCATGAAAAATATATTTTGAACTTGAGCTTAAGTAGGTAAATAATATCCAAGTAGCACTATTGCTATTGCTAATAATTAAGTTCAGTCTCAACTTCAAGACATCAACATTGGAGTCCCAGGCTAAGAAGCTATCTTGTTGGCCTACCACACATTCCACGTCAAATCGTTGCAAAGTTAGTTCACAGTGTGGTTCCATGTGCTGCTAGCAGTGGTTTAGCCTACTGTACACTTTTGAAAGCTCATGACTTTCACTATGCTTCATTTCAAATAGAAATATTGTGCTTTTGACGTACCCAAACTTACAAAAATATTATGAATTAACCACTGAAGCCCCGTTTCAAATAGTCAATCTACAAGCTCACAATGCGTCACAGCGATGTGGTGTGAGCTTGTAGATCTGCTATTTTCACAATTTTAGAACATTTCTGAAATATTATTTTTTTACTTTTTGGTGGGAAATGTTCTAAATTTAAATATAGCAATGCAATGATATCAACAAGAAAATGTACTTCATATACTTTGAATAGTGAGTAGCCTATTTACTTGAGTATATAATTTGTCTACCACTCACTGGCTGCTAGTACTGGCTGCAACAACACACCTCTTTTGTGTGGCATGCTTTTACACCATCTATAGAAAGGTCATCCTATTGATTGCTACAGTAAGTAAAAGATTTTAGAGACCTGCTTAGTATTAGACCCATGCATTATACATAATGCCATTGTAGGGAATTGAATGAGGTTGCTTCTAAATTCTTCCATGGCTGGACCCTCTCCCATTTTCTCATGCAAGAGTTTAGACTCAATTTAGACTCCAGTATGACCGTGTGTCGCTGATCTACAAGCCCACAACTCATTGCAGAGCCACGTATGGTGAGCTTGTAGATCAGCTATTTCCGGTATACGATAAAGTATACATTAGGCTTTCAGGTGTTGCTCTTTCTTTGTCCCTACTTCCTTCTATCTGCCCTTCTTTATGCAGGTCTGACTCTGCACCAGTCCAGGCTCCTTTGTCACATGGATCTTTCCAGTGATAACTCAGCCTGGATGGCAAAATGGCCCTTTCAATTTGAAAGGATATGGCATTCCTCATCTCTAGAGTAAGAGGACACCTTTTGTGCCCCAGTGCGTGTGTACGATTGTGAATGTATGTGTGCGTCATAAAGAGGTTTGAGCATAGATGTGTGTGTGCGAGTTTGTGCTTCCTGTATGAGTATCTGTCATTCTGTGTGTGTGTGTGCGCACGTGTGTGTGTGTGTGTGTGTGTGTGTGTGTGTGTGTGTGTGTGTGTGTGTGTGTGTGTGTGTGTGTGTGTGTGTGTGTGTGTGTGTGTGTGTGTGTGTGTGTGTGTGTGTGTGTGAGAGAGGGGGGGAGAGAGAGAGAGATGGATAATGGGTCTGTACAATGAGGGCTCATATTAACCCTCTAGGGTAGATGACATCACCATTTCCAAACAGGTCGGTCCATCTCTAAAAAAATCCTGTCACCCCCCCCCCCCCCTGTATTACTGAGCACCAACCCAAGTCAAGATCATGACCAAGATCAAGATTGACCTGTTAAAGTGGCTGGGAGGGCCAACACAGCTCAAAGGGATAAAAGGCAGGCTGCTAGTGTTATTCCTTCAGTGTGCTTTCAACATCTGGAGTGAACTGAGCTCCTGAACTTCTGGGTAGTGAGTATAGCATTGTTCTTATTTAGCAAGTTGCTAGCAGTTGTACTTTAAGTGCTTTGCTACTAGTGCTGTATTATTAGTTTGTGTTAGTCTGTAGTTTATATTTGTATTTGTGCTTTAAGCAGTAGCCCATTGATACTCTGTGTCTCACAGAGCACTTGAAGTAGTCTCAGGTAGAATAGGCAAATTGATTGACCTGTTAAAGTGGCTGGGAGGGCCAGCACTCCCCGGCAGACAATTAGCAATCAATTGAAGTGGTTTAAACCAGCTCTGAAAGCGTCAGCTTTCAAAGCGGCTAGTGAACGAAGGCAACAGGCGACTTTGTCAAAGCCCGACTTCGTCCATGAACGAGAAGCAGTATCGTTGATTAGTGCCATATATAGTAGTGCAATAGATGTAGTAGTGTAGAAGGTGTATAGGAAGCGTTAGACGGAGCCCAGCGGTCCACAACATGCAGACAAATAACTTTGTTTGGCAACGGACAACCTCACTTGATAAGTACGAACCCCAGCAGAGCCCTGGAGAAACAAGAATGGATTATTTGTCCCGTTTAACGTCTGTGTTTGCTCCAGGACCCACGTTCTCATACAGAACACCACTGCAAGAGGAAATCTGGCCGATGACGTCACAGGGGTTTCCCCACCAACATCATCAACGAGAGGATTTCCTCATGCGCAACATGGACTCGAGACAAACGCAAGGTTTTTCTCAGAGGGAAGCACAGGAATACGGTGATTTTTCCACTGTTTTTCCTATCTCCTGGCACCACCGCATGGTCCCTGTTTTTCCAACGGGCACTGGAGGTCAACTACAAGGTTTTCCTCTGTGGGATCGGCGTGGAAACAGAGATTATTTTCTCCCTGAGTTTCCCATTTCCCCCAAAAGTCCATCCCCTCCCCTATCCCCCTCCCCCACTGCCCTGCTGCAAACACAAAGCCCCCACCCCACTCCCCCGATCACACCTCCACCTGCCCCACCCACCTTTGAAGCTACAGGGACAAAACAGCTTAAGGAACCTGACTTTTTCCAGACTGAACAGATGGACACGATTTTCTCCAAAAAAGGACTACACATCATCCACCTAAATGTGAATAGCCTCAAAAACCCCACAAAGATGTCTGAAATAAGATCCATGTTTGGAAATGGCAAGGTAGGGGTTCTCTCTTTTTCAGAGACAAAACTGGATGACACAGTAGACGATTCTGAAATTGAGATTATAGGCTACAATGTCATTAGGAAAGACAGAACTCTTTGTGGAGGAGGGGTATGCATTTATGTGAGATCTGACATCATTTTCAATGTGTACCCAAAATTGGAGAACAACTCCACGGAATCGGTCTGGATAAAAATCACCTATCCTCACGCTAAACCCCTGATAATTGGCGCAATCTACAGGCCCCCAGGTCAAAATGAGTTTTATGATTTATTAGAGGAGCACATGGCAATCATTGGAAATTCGGAATTGATTTTGATTGGCGACTACAATACGGATGTACTCCGGAAAGACGCCGCCATATTTAAATCTTTCAAAAAATTCTGTGACATGCATAGCCTCACCCAAATGATAAAAAATATCACAAGGGTAGGCCCCACTTCTCAGACCATCATTGACCTCATTTTGACATCAGACCAGTCGAGGATTCCTTTAAGTGGAGTCATTGAGTGCAGTCTAAGCGACCATAACATCATTTTCTGCACGCGTAAGCTTCACAGATCTGTAGTTGATTGTCATAGCACGATCAGCTGCAGAGCTGTGAAAACTTACTCATCAGAAGCTCTCACAACAGCTCTTGAGAAAGTGGATTGGTCAAATGTACTCGGTGGCTCCTCGGCTGAGGAGTCTTGGACTGGTTTCAAAACTGCTTTTGTGTCTGTTATTGATAGCCTAGCGCCCAAGAAGGTGGTGAGAGTCAGAGCCCGTACACAACCCTGGATGAATGGAGACATCCTAAATGCAATCAAACTCAGAAACAAATTGTACTCTGAGTTCAGGAAATGCAAAGATGTGCAACTACTTGAAAGATGCAGAAATCAACGAAATGTAGTAAACAAATTGGTCAAAACTGCCAAAAAGAATTTCTTAAATGAAAGTATTGAGGCAAACAAAAGCCACCCACAAAAGCTGTGGGAAGCGCTACAGAAATTGGGCTGCAACAACAAAATTCAAACCAAAGCTACAAACATCTGCATTATTTCAAGTGGCGTGCTCATTACCGACAAGCAAGCGGTAGCAAACTGTTTTAACAGCTTTTTTACCACCATTGCAACCCAGTTGGTAAGCAAACTTCCTCAGCATTCAGGTTTGTACGGCTCTGACCACATCCATGCTCACTATGTTAAACTAGGGGCTAAAAAAGACTCCTTTTCATTCAAACCAGTAAATGCTGATGATGTGCAGAAAAAACTACTCGCCCTCCAGCCAAACAAGGCCACCGGCCTTGACAATATCCCCACCAGATTCCTCAGAGACGCAGCTACTGCTATTGCCCCCATAGTAGCCCAAATCACAAACCTATCCATCAGCCAGTGTCACGTCCCACAGGATTTCAAGTTGGCAAGAGTAATCCCTCTGCATAAAAAAGGAAGCAAATTAGAACCTGGCAACTATAGGCCTGTTTCCATCCTTTGTTCCATCTCAAAGGTTGTAGAGCGATTAATTCAAGAACAAATCAACAGCTACCTCAGCGAGCATAAACTGTTGTTTGAATTCCAATCGGGCTTCAGAACCTCCCATTCCACTGACACATGCCTACTGTATCTGACCGACTACATCAAACGTGAGGTAGACGCGGGCAAATACTGCGGCATGGTCATGTTGGACCTCCAAAAAGCGTTCGACACTGTAAACCACTCAATTTTACTTGATAAGCTGAGGGCGATTGGTTTTGACTGCACATCACTAAACTGGATGAGATCTTACCTGGAGGGAAGAGAACAAGTGGTTGACATCAACGGAACCATGTCCTCATCCCTCCCGGTGAGCTGTGGGGTTCCTCAGGGCAGCATTCTAGGGCCGTTACTGTTTCTTCTATACATTAACGACATGAGTGCTGCCTGTAACTGCAAATTGTTCCTGTTTGCTGATGACTCGGCACTCCTGACCTCGGGAGAGGACAAGTTGCAAGTTGAGGAGGCGCTCAGCTCCGAACTCTCAAAAATCCGTACTTGGCTTACCGATAACAAACTGTCACTACACCTTGGGAAAACTGAATCCATTCTCTTTGGGACCAAACATTCCCTCAGACAGATGGATGTAAATGATTTCAAGGTCAAAGTCGATGACACAATTATCTCTAGCAAAGAAGAGATTACCTATTTGGGTTGTGTACTTGACAAATACCTGACAGGTGATAGCATGGCTACAAAGGTGGTCAAAAGAGTAAACCAGAGAACCAAATTTATGGGCAGAGTTTCCTCTTTTGTCAACCCTCAGGCCCTCAGGACCCTCTCTGGGGCCCTGATTCAACCACTTTTTGACTATGCTTGCACCTCCTGGTACTCCAACACCTCAGTGTCACTGAAGACTAAGCTTCAAACCTCACAAAACAAACTGATTCGGCTACTCCTCGGATTGGGGCCCATGACCCACCTTTCTCCCACCCATTTTGCCAGCCTAGGCTGGCTCAGGGTGGAAGACAGGGTTAAACAACTAAAAATGGGACTGGCCTTCAAAATTGTAAATGCAAATTTGCCCGATATGCCCCCAATTCCCGCATATCTGAGTAAATACCTCCAAAAGGTTAGCGACACCCACAGTCACAATACCAGAGGGAGCGTTAACAACAATTTGGTACCACCCACCCATAAATCAAACATGGGCAAATTCTCCTTCTACAGCACTGCCACCCAGGATTGGAATAGTCTAACTCCATCCCTCAAAAAATGCAGTTCGCTGGGCTCATTTAAAAGAGCCTTAAAAAATCACCTTTCAGGAGGCCAAAGGTGGAGGTAGTACCATTTTCCCGTTAGACAGCAGACCCCCCCCCCCCTGTTCTTGTACATATTTTTTTTCCCCTCTTTTTTATTTTTTTTGTTGTACATAGTGTGATATATTGTTTTTGGCTGGTTATTTTGTAATGATATTTGAACTGTGGTGCCACTATATATGCCTATGAATTAAATACCAAGGCCCTCATTGGAAACAAGTCCGCAAGGACTTTTATGAACGGACCTGTTAGACAAAGTATTTTAAATGTAACTGTGCTGTTTTACATTTTTTGCCTAATAAAATATTCAATCAATCAAAAAATCATACTAGTGGTTAGTTTTGAGAAAGAGCTTTCAAAAGAACTTTCTAATAAGACCTGTACTTTTTGCACAACCTTTTGATGATTATGATCCATTGAGATTATCATGTGAATCCATATTGTCTGCACAGATACCACACTGATCTCCTCCCATCCTTCCTTACCCCCTTTTCTTCTCTCTAATTTCCTCTCCTCTCATCCTCTCTCGTCCTGACCTCTCTCCTGTCCAATCATGTGTTTCTTCTCATCTCTCTCCTATTGGTCGTCTCGTCTCCTAAGCTTGATGTGGTGCGTTGTCTCTCTCGCTGTACAGAAGATATGCATGCACGCACCAAAGTACAATATTTGCCTCTGAGATGTAGTAGAAATATTAATTATTGAAAAATGGAAATACTCAAGTAAAAGTAGCTCAAAGTTGTACTTCAGTACCAACACACTTCTTGGGTGAGAATGCGTTGTCAGTACAGTACTTGAGTAAATATACTTAGTTACTTTCCCCCACACACACACACACACACACACACACACACACACACACACACACACACACACACACACACACACACACACACACACACACACACACACACACACACACACACACACACACACACACACACACACACACACACACACACACACACACAAACATACATACACCAACGTAATACAAACTATGAGCAAGCAAGTTGCCTAGAACAGTGGTTCACACACTTTTCCATGTCAAGGACCCCCCAAATTAATGTGTATTTGGTCGTGGACCCCATCTGAAAATATTTTGTGCCATATAAGATTTTGTGTTAAAAAGTTTCAATAATATAATATTCAAACCTTTTCTTTCCCTTTTTTGTAAATAGGGTTAAACTGGTTAGGCCTAAACTGATTTTGATGCTATATTACCTACTTTTGCTGGGGAGTGGGGACCCACTGGAACCCGATCAAGGACCTCTGGGTGTCCATGGACCCCACTCTCAAAGTTGGGCACCACTTTGATAACTAGTGGCCTAGACTTAGCCTGGCAGTCTGGCCATGCCAGGCTAGCCTAGACTAGGCTATATCACTCCATGAGAGATGGATGGAGAGACATGGTGAAGAGACAGGGGGGTGAAACTTCAAACTAGGGATCCTTGGGTGGTGGTCCGATTGGAAAGCCTTTCGATGATTCTTTGATTCACATGGCTTCATGTTCATAACATAGACTCTCAGAGAACTCGCTGGCCCTCTATTCTATTGCTACAAACCCAAAGATGCAATGGTTGTTGTGCGCTTGTAGATAGGCTCTTTCCGGGCGCGACACCAGTGGTGTACGACGAATTAATCAGGCGTCTGTCTCGCTCCCTTCAGTCACTTTCCCGTGTGCTTACACCAAACTGTAAGTTTTGCTCGTCTTCGTCACCATCTGAATGTCGTTTGTTTGTGTGTTCATCAAATAGCCTATACACATTAAGTTCCAATGCGAAGGAGCAACTTGTATGTGCGACACCAGTTATGCCTCTGTGTAGTGTAGTGTTCTACAACATCGCCCCTGTCTTCTAGAGCATTGGTTCTCAAAGTGGGGTCTGGGGACCCCAAGGGGTACTTGAGGGGGTTCCAGGGGGTCCCCAGCTAAATGATGGATAGGAACCAAATGGACCCTTATGGGTCTGTAACTCTGAGAGTGTACAAATGGAACCAAATGGACCCTAATAGGTCCATTTGGTTCCATTTGTACACTCTCAGAGTTAGATTAACATTGATTTTACAATATGAATTGGGGTCCCAGAGATAGAAATGCCATTAAATGGGGGTATGTAGCCCTGATGCATGTCAAACTGGGGGCCCTTGAAATTAAAATGGTTGAGAATCACTGCTAGAGCCGTAAAAAAATCTTCTCTCATGTGGGTCCCTGGCTTATCTTTTCAAATGGGGGTCCGCGGGCTAATAAGTGTCAATTTGGGGGTCCTTGACATGAAAAGGTTTGAGAACCACTGTTCTAGAGCATGGTGTTAATGAGTAAGCGTAGTAGTAGTAGTGTGCCCTCATTTCTGTTGTCTAAAGCGACATCTTGTGGCGTGCTGGATGTAGTGCATCCTTGCGGTCTGCTCAACTCATTTCCCGCTCAAAGTAACCTCGTCGCACAGCACTGTGTGTTAAATAGAGAGATATGATATGATATGATATGATATGCGAGATATCATATAAACGTACGAACACTACTGCACGTAACTGGTGGTCAGTGCCCGAAGCGACATGCTATAATAACCTTTCTTTCCATGTTTGTTTGTTTCTAATGTAATGTAATAATGGACACAATTGGCTGGCATCATGTTCATGTCGTGACTCGTGAGGGTAAACGTGTGTGTGCGTGCGTGAGTGTGGTTGGGTGTCTGTGTGTGTGTGAGAGAGAGAGAGAGAGAGAGAGAGAGAGAGAGAGAGAGAGAGAGAGAGAGAGAGAGAGAGAAAGAAAGAAAGAGAGAGACTGTGTGTGTGTGTGTGTGTGTGTGTGTGTGTGTGTGTGTGTGTGTGTGTGTGTGTGTGTGTGTGTGTGTGTGCGTGTGTGTGTGTGTGTGGGGGGGGGGGGTGCGCGTGCGCATCCATTACTATCCCACCACAGCCCATGGGGTGTCGTTCGCCAAAAAGAACTGATCTACAAGCTTTCAACGCGTCGCATGGCGACGCGTTGAAAGCTTGTAGATCAGTTTTTTTTGGCAAGTGAGCGTTGAGCGACACTCTCGTACTACGGAGTTATACATTAAGGCGGGATGATGTAGCCCCGCCCACCTGCAGGCTGCAGCGCTTGCTCGCTTCGTGTGTTGCTGCTCCGCGCCTGCGCATTAGCGCCGATCTGCACAGAAAAACGTCCGTTGTATTGTTGTTTGGAAACTTTTAAAGGGGCCATGCTGGTAAAGATCACTTTTGTTTTGCTTAGAGAATGATAGTGTATTTTATATTTTTGCGTTGTTCAGTAAAAGACGGTTAGCTGCAGCAGAACAAGCTGTGTCTGTTTGCTTAAGGAAGCAAACAGACTTGTTTTATTTGCGGCTGGATAAAAGGATGCTGCGCCCGAATAAACAAGAAGCGAGAATTTGAGCCACGAGGGTTCCGATTACACTGTGATACTGCTGTAATCATTACAGTAGTAGTGCTGTGCTGGACAAAGCTGGCACTGAGATGCATTGATGCCAAAGGGAGTGGGCAAAGGTGAATGAGGTGAATCAGACTGTGTGAGAGGATGGTGGCGGAGATGGAGAACTATGGAGCAGCTTGTCACCTGGAAGAAGAAGGGTAAGAAGATTAACTTATGTTCGTAATTTTTTTAATTATCATTATTTACATTATTCAGTTTGACGGAAATATGCATCAAACGACTTGAGTTAAAACGCAGGCGGCGTGTTCGTTGAGCAGCTAGCCTACTATAAATGGATTGATTGATAGTCGAATAGAAACGATCGCCCCACAATTACCTCTAATTAAATCCAGGGCTACAGGATACGCTGCTGATTGCTGCCTGTCGTTGCTCCTTTGTTGTTCCAGTGTGTTGACTTGTACGCCTCACCAATTTACAACACACGTAGGCTCAGAGTCATAGCTGCTCATAGCTCATTGTATTGTAGCACAGAACTACAATGTTACTACAGTCATTGTAGAAAAAAGCAGAGAACACTTACAGTATGCCCTCACCTTTTACATAGTCCTTCTACATAATGTCTACATAATGTCTCTGGGCAGTTGGTGGACCTCAAACAGACCTCACCATGTTTCCATGTGGCGTCCAAAGCAGACACTGACTTTTGTTGGTAGCTACTGCACTTTAAAAGTCAGGTGCAGTCAGAGATCACAGCATCGCAGCACCTAAACTGAATAGCTTGATAACTCACAGTCACAGTCAGAGAGGTAGCAAGCCTGGTAAGATAAATCTGCACCTGGCTCGCTGATAACAAACTATCATTACACCTGGGTAAAACTGAATCCCTACTCTTTGGGTCCAAAATAAACCTCTGCAAGGCTTCACAGTAAAAGTGGGTGACAATGTGGAAAGGAAATGAGTATTTTAGAGGCAAATCTTCCCAGTGAAAAAATGGCAACTATAGTAATCAAAAAAGTCAACCAAAGAACAAGATCTTTGTACAGGATCTCCTCACTGGTCTAGCAAGAGCACTCATCCAATGTCACTATGACTATGCATGCACCTCATGGTACCATAGCACCACAAAGGCCTTAAAAACAAGGCTTCAGAAGTTCAGACATCCCAAAACAAACTGGTAAGGCTACTTGCTTGGCCTCACACCTACCCATGCTCATTATGCTAGGGTGGGATGGCTCAGGGTAGAGGACAGAGTCCACTCAGTCCAGCAACTTGCAATTGGCCTGGTCTACAAGATACACTGCACCACAAAGACACCCATGTACCTGTCAACATACTTAAAAAAACGTAAAAGCTGCCCACAATCACAACACCAGAGGTCACTCCACAAATCACGTTCAACCCAGATTTGGCTCAAACAAGGGGTTAAATTCATTCTACTGCTATGCCACCAAAACCACTATAAAAGAGCACTTAAAGGCGGCTGAAATTCGGAACTGGCCCCTGTAAAAAGTCAAAGCCTGATTGCCAGGGTTAAAGAGGTTACCTATTCTGAAGAAAACCGTAAGACTGCCAGGTGGCTAAGACGGGCATTACATGTGGCATGGTGAAAGTCTATTCCGTAATTGGGATTTCAATAATTGGGTCTTATCAGTACAGTTAGTGCTTCCATTGCACGTTACATGAACAAAGGGTGCAGAGGTGATTGGGTGCGTGCCATATGGTTATTACAGAGATTGCTGGCTTTTCAGAGGACAGTGTTACTTGAGGTCAGGAGGAGATCAAGTTCTACCAGTTCTACCGTACCAAATCAAAACAGTGTATTGTTTGGTAAGGTAGCTTCGGTAGTTGTGGTTTCCATTACGGTGACATCTTGATGAGAAATCTTCTATCAGGATGAGAAAGTCGTTAGACCTTGCATAGTTGTGATGTAAGGTACTATGCCAATGGAATAATGGAAAAAGAAAGGTGAGAGTCAAAAACATCATGTACCTGTATGTACATAATGAGTGATTAGATAATGATAAAGGGGCGGCCATAGCTGAGTGGTTAGTGAGCCCGCCTAGGGAACCAGAGGCCCTGGTTGCCCCAGGTACGATTCCAGGCCAGGCCAGCATATGTGTCGATGAAATGAAATTTGTCCCTGAGCAAGACTCTTAACCCCTAATTGCTCACAGGCCCTCATTGGAAACAAGACCGCAAGGACTTTCATGAACGACCTGTTAAAAGGAATTATCCTTATCCTAAAGGGCATGACAGGATTTAAAGGAATGCAATGTCACAACTAGTTTCATGCAAGGGCTCCTAACTTAATAATCAAGATTTTCAATTGTGCAGCCCTACCACACACTAGTGTTACTGCACTCATTGTACATTGCCCTTGATGAGAATGTCAGCAAAATGCAGAAAAGCCAAATGTATCTACCTGTTCCGATATTATATTGAAGGCATGTCACACACGTGTCCATCACTGAAATGGTGCATGCATAAACATCATACCCAGTGTAATAGGCCTATATAGCTGGGCTATATGGGCCAATTAATATCCAGTATATCCAGTATGTAATAAAACTTGAAAAATTAGATTTACTTAATTATGCATTCAACATTGGAACACAACATAATGTTTGTAATGTTGAGCTCATTCGTACCAACAGCTAGTAATAGGTTGTGCTGTTGCAGAGCACGGCAGGTAGACATGTGAATAGGACAGGTGATAGGGGTGATACCTACCGGTGACTCATTGTCCTTTGGGAACACTATCATGCTGTTGCCTGGATATCATTCTCTCAGAGATGAAGCCTGGGAAACCATTAAAGGGTAAGACCACTTTGGTAGAGGTTTGGGTTGTGTAGTTACCTTGCCATGATGTAACTCCAAAGGTGGGCAAGAAATCAAAAATAATTTCTCCATTGATTAGAAATTGATCATTCAAAATATGCTCCTCATTGACTTACATTGTACGGTAAAACAGCTCTCAAAGTCACTCTTTTAGCACATAAATGAACCCAAACATAGCTGATTCAGACAATATAGAGCAGGGGGTTTCAACTGATTTTGACCCAGGGACCACCATCCTGACTAAGAGCAACCTGGGGACCACCACTATAGTGCGTGGTGGGTCCATCATAGGGGTGCATAGGGGTTCATGCACCACAGTTAGCTGGAGAAAATAGCTATAATATCAATATAATATCTAATAAAATACAGTGATTTAGTTTGAATATGATGGAATATGATTAAGGATTACTGTGATTATGGTAAGATCACATTTCATATCACACACACACACCATACAGTAAGAACTCCTGTAAGTTATTAAAAGTTTTACTTTATTTAAAAAAAAAAAAAAAAAAAGATGCATGGCCACTTGGCCAGGGACCACCTGCAATACCTCCGCGGACCACCAGTGGTCCGCGGACCACCGGTTGAAAACCCCTGATATAGAGCATCACCAAACCCAGTACTGTTTTTTGTTTTTTATAAAAATGTCAACTTCCTGTTGATTTTACTATTTGAAGATCTGGATCCGGATCCGCAGATCCAGTCCGGGTTTTCTACTTATTAAAAATGGCAAAATCAATAGGAAGTTGACATTTTTATAAAAAAAAAAAACAGTACTGGGTTTGGTGATGTTCTATATATTGTCTGAATCAACTTTGTTTGCGTTCGTTTTTGTGCTAAAAGAGTGACTTTGAGAGCAGTTTTACCGTACAATGTAAGTCAATGAGGAGCATATTTTGAATTATCAATTTCTAATCAATGGAGCAATTATTTTTTATTTCTTGCCCACCTTTGGAGTTACATCATGGCAAGGTAACTACACAACCCAAACCTCTACCAAAGTGGTCTTGCCCTTTAAGTAACAAAACAAATTGGCCCTGGTGCTAGAATCCCTACACGCATAGACATATAAAGGTAGACGCCTCATTCGGCTCTGAAGCGTCTGTATCTCGGGCGCGCTTCCTGCTTCCGCAGGGCTGCCGTGTGCGTCACACAAGCGGAAGTTCGGTAGGCCAATCAGAGGCAGGTGGGGGCGGGTCTTTTTGTAACCCAGCTCTTAACCCAGCTCTTAACCTGAGAGGCAGCAGCTGACAGCTGTGCGCAGCATCTAGTTAGTTGGAACTTGGCAAACTCCACACTCTATTTGTGAAATTCAAATAAGAGACATGGTCCTTTTTCATATCAAGGTCCATTATTTATTCAGCATTTGAGTCACGGAACACCGTTTGATAAGCTTTAGCCTCTCACACCCAAAACGTAGAATATGTTATCGTTCGATAAGATGTTGTCAAAATAACAATTGTTTACGTTCTCTAATTGTGTACTTGTTTAGTAAGTAATGCAGATGTTTAACAATTTGACTCTTGACAGTGTGAAATGTTATACTCAAGATTTAAAGATCTATAAGGGTCCATTTGGTTATTATCAACTCTCCATCATTTAGCTGGGGACCACCTGGAACCCCCTCAAGGACCACTGGTGGTTCCCGGACCACTGGTTGAGAACCATTGCACTGACAAGTCCCGGAAAAGACGCACTGTGATTGGCCAGTAGTCAACGCACTGTGAGCGCTGTGATTGGCCAGTAGTCACTTTGAGTGACAGGTTCCCTGCGGAAGACGGAAGAGCCGCCGTGTATTGCGATACAAGTCGCCCCAATGAACTGCAGAGGCCAATGAGGTATCTAGGTTTCTAATATCTATGCCTACACGTCCTTAAAGTTAAAACCATGTACACTTCATTGTCAGTCAATTAACAAAGAATTGCCAATCCACAAGGTCACGACATGCTGCCACACGGCACTTTGTGAGCTTGTAGATCTACAATTTTTGCAGTTAGGGTTAGTATTGCTGTAAAAAATTCTACAGTGGCAAGTGGCAGTAGCTTATCTCCTCCCACATACTTTCAACTGTTCACTGTATTTATGGTCAAGTTGGTGGAACATGCATATGTTGTGGCTTTTATCGTTCCACCAGAGGCGTACAAAAGGACAGAGATAATGTAATTACTTATCTTACGTAGAGAAGCAGAAACAGACACAATTGAGAGGAGGGGAACTCGAAAGTCGAAACTAAGTGTGAGAACACAGAACGGGGAGCATTAATTAAAGAAAACATTTGAGGGAACACAGGGCGGCAAAGTTTACCTAAAGATAACAATTACTATAGTAACTGATTACCTACAGCGTTGCTGTCATGTCGAAACCTGCCTGGCTGAGATGAGGGGATAAATTGACCTTGAATAAAGCATAAACAGTGTTTCCTGGCCAGATGTTTGAAAACAATGGGAAACCACTCTCTGGCATGTCAATGATTAGCAAAAGCCAAATAACTGGGCAATAAATATACATGGCCAAAAAACTCAAGAGCTCTTATCTATCTCTCATTGCAAAGCAGCATCAGCAGAGCTCTACGTTCACCTTTCATTTTGCATTTTTACAACTGAGGGAAAAAAACGTGTAGACGTGACCTAGTTCTGCACACATGCCAGTGTTGAGCGTCCTCTTCTAGTGTTGTTGGAACCAGGATTTAAGATTTGTTCCTTTCTGGTTACATACATACCTCAAACCTGTTACCACTTGTTTGACAACAACCTCATCCTGCGCCCCCAAGCCTTTCATCAGATATACCTGACATTGGATCGTTATTTTTCGAGTAGGATTTTGTTCACCGCTGGTCATTTATCTACCAACAAATTTAAATAGCTAAACAATCATGCCTTACTTGCTGCAATAACCACCGATGGCTGGCCTTTGAACCTGATAGGCAGTCATGTAGAGTTTGTTTCTGTAGTTAGTGGAGGACGGAGGTGTTCAGTTTTATTGCAACGCAACAGTGTCTATCATCACAACGTAAGCACCACCCATGACCGGCTTCCTTTACCACTCTTCAAACATTACATTGTGAAAGTGGGTCAGCGTGGGGTTTGTGTGTGTGTGTGTGTGTGTGTGTGTGTGTTGGGGGGGGGGGGGGGGGCACTGCAGGATGAGATGGTGTCAGGAAATTAGGAACATGAGATGTGGCCAGCTTGCACATGTTTCCTGTTTTTGTGCCTCAGTTGGATGCGCGTAGGCCTGTGTCTGTGGGTGTGGGTGGAAATGGTGCATTACCCTCTCCTTTATACAGATGGGCTTGCAGTTGAACAATACAATCCCTTCTAGATTCACAATATCTTTTTCACAGGAGCTGTATGTAAGGTGTCTATGGTTCTTGGTGATGTGTAATTAGAAGTAAATTAAAATATTATTTGATCTTTTACCCAACAGTGATGGACAAATCCCTGCCTCTGACCAAAAAGGTACACACAGTAAGCCACTTTCTTACACGCTCAATATCTCTTCCTCTTGTTTGTGTCAGCCTGTCTATCTGTTTCTCTCTCTCTCTCTTGTTCTCATCTTGAAAATTCATTACAGTACTTGTTAATGGAATGATGCAGCTAGCGGTCTTCAACAACCCTAGTCAGTTCTCAATATTTTTGTTGAGCTGTCATTTATTATTACTTTTATCTCATCTTTATTCCCTCCCTCCTTCCTTCCCTGTTACCAGCCACCCGTCCGTCCGTCCGTCCGTCCGTCTGTCTGTCTGTCTGTCTGTCTGTCTGTCTGTCTGTCTGTCTGTCTGTCTGTCTGTCTCTAGTCCTCTCTAATTTCCCTATAAAGTCCTCTCTAATTTCCCTATAATTTGCATGGGAAGCCTGCGGTTGCATATAGTGTGTGACTGTGTCTAACACTACTTTCTTCTTCCTTTCCTCCTTCCCTGTTAGCCATTCTCTCTGTCTCTCTAGGGATGGGACTGTTGTTAACTGGTTTAACTATTAACCACGATTTAAAAAGTCACAATTAATTAATCATAGAGGCTCAGTGTAATCTTGTAGGGAATAACATGCCTACATGGATGTTTTAAACATGTACTGTGCTTTTATTTACTTCCAAAGAGATAAGTTGTTTATTTTAATTATAATTTTGTATTTATTATTTGGATACTAAATTATTTGGCTACAGTATTATTTACATCTATAATCTTGTGGAATAGATTTACGTGTCATAATTGTGATAATGGTGAAACCGTGATTATTTCTCTCACTATGATCGTGCCATAAAAAAAACCACAATCGTCCCATCCCATGTCCTTTCTACTTTCCCTATCATTTGCATGGGAAGCCTGAGGTTCGGTAGAGTTTGTCTGTCTCTTACAAGCACTTAAAAACAGTATAGACACATATAGAACTCAGCATCAGCAATGGTTTTGCTTAGGCAAACGAACATACAACTTGTCCGAGGAAGAGTTTTGCGCTCCAAATGCATTGCCGAGTAGTCTGTAAGATTTGTGTGTTCATTTGCCTAAACTCAAGTTGTAAAAATAGACATATTTAAAAACTATTCTTTTCCATTGTACAGTCACTGTTCTCCCTCCTCATTCATGTTTTGCATTGGAATTTTTACTCCTTGGGACACTGATATTTCACACATCTCTATTTTACCTCATCTTTGTCTTTGAGTTCCAGAGTTGTCATCAGAAGTTGTATTATTTAGTTAATTTAATTTATGTTATGGCTCATCCCTTCCACTAGCCTTCAGCTTTTGGTTGTGCCATTTGTTTTGTCGACCAGTAGATGGCAGTCAAGAACCATGAAAATATCTTAGGGGGGGCTGTGTGTGTGTGTGTGTGTGTGTGTGTGTGTGTGTGTGTGTGTGTGTGTGTGTGTGTGTGTGTGTGTGTGTGTGTGTGTGTGTGTGTGTGTGTGTGTGTGTGTGTGTGTGTGTGTGTGTGTGTGTGTGTGTGTGTGTGTGTGTGTGTGTGTGCGCGTGCGCGTGCGCGCTCTCTCTACTGTTTTTTGTCAGTCAGCTGAAGGACAGGATGCTACTAGTGGAAAGTTAGAGGTACTGTTCTAGTCGAGGCAGCCAGTGAGAGACATAGGCGAGGACAGGAGGCACGCGAGGACAAGCAGAGAGAAAGGAGAGCCAGGGTGCAGAGAGAGGTGAAGCAGACAGATGTGGAGGAGAGAGAGAGATTGATGAGGGAGGTGCTGAGAGCGGAGCAGGGATGGACGTGCCTCATTGTTGGTCTGAGATAAAACTCTGCAGTCCAGAGAGGATGCTCTCTGCCAGATGGCCTCGTCCACAGACGCTCACTACTGACGGGCAAAAAAAAGAGTCTTGCAGCTTCCCCGCATTCAATCTATATAAATGCACCACAATGTTAATGCACTCACTGCACTTACTGGAGACTGCTTTTCAACTGCTGCAGAGGTTACCGCTTAAAAATCTATTGCTGTAAATCAGTTTGACTCATTGTCTGTAACTAATGAAGTGTTTGTACAGATATACTGTAAATTCTTATTATTAAAGTTATGTTTTTTTTTTTCTTTTTGCCTTTATTTGATATTAACAGTGGAGAGAGAGTAGGGGAGTTACATGCAGCAAATGTTTCAGCAAGCCGGAAATCAAACTGGGGACTTAGAGCCCAAGTTAATTTATTATTGTGTAAGGAGAGGGAAAGTTCCCAATAGTGAACAGCTTGAGTAAAGAAGTAATACAGTTACTGTAGGCTTAGGTTATCAAGAGAAAGCATATTTCTCACTGCTGGAAAATATAAACATTGGGTTTATCAGACAGGGGAGAAAAATAACTTTAGGTTAATTTAAAGTTATTTTTTCCTTCCCTGTCAGGGGGAGAAAAATGTTTTTAGTTGACAGACCTTCCAACTTTTATGATGTTGGTATAATGCTTAGTCTGTGTTGTTTTGGTTCTATTCTCACTGCAGAGGAGTTATGGTTAGAAACAAACTTAGTGCTGTTAAAGTTTAACTTGAGAGAGATAGCCACATACTGTATGTAAGTACACAAGCTTATACATAATATACTTGTATGAACTATAAGTACACCATAGAATGGAGAGAGTAGGACCTATAATCATCAAAGCCAATCTATGAGGTATAATAATGTGGTCAAATTGAAATAAGAGATTGATTGCCATTTTATTTAGCAAGACTACAGTCGGTTGCAATATATCAGGACACGTAGGCCTAATTACAATATTACTACAATATAACGCGGTAAATTAGGCAATTCACTGATAAAGGCACGTGGCAAGTCAAGTGCATTTACAGACGCCAACAACGTTATTGTTGCAACCACTAATGTTAACGCTTGTCCTTGAGTATTAATTATTCTCAAGAGAATGTGCATTAGCTTTGACAAAAGGCAGGTCCCATCCAGCCATGTCACTGCTTTTCCCTTGGTGAGGATACAGTGAAGCTCATGGCTGTACTGTCCCTCAAAGACACATTTGTTTCAAGATACATGGAAGGGAAAGAAAGAGGAGACAAATTGTGAATAATTGACCTCTCAGCTCTCACAACATAACAAATGCTAATTGGTTAGTTGTGTGTTATTACAGATGCCCTGACTGAAAGTGACAACAGTGGCTCAGGTATGTAGAAATATATTTGACACTTTCTTACAACTCATTCAGATGCTTACGATCTGGAGAAATAATTAATGAATACAAATATATATATATGAAATTATTACAATTATTGTCAGTACACATACTGTACAGTAGTTGCTTATGGTGTTTAAAGGATTAATTCATCTTCCCACTCCACATTACTTAGAAATGCATTTGTTTTTCCTCCCTCTTCCATTTAACTAATAAGAGAACACAGGCACATCCTCAGAGGAAAGCTCAGAGGAAGACGAGGATGAAGAAGGCAGTGAAGAGGAGGATGAGTGCTCTGGTGAGAGATGCTGATTCATACCCTTTTATCACTGCAAGCATCTAGGCTGCCTCTGATCTCCTAACTATGTCTCCCTACATTTTCATTTCTCCTTTTGTGGGTCTCAGCAGAAGTCTGTGCTGAGAAGGATGAAGACAGAGGTAGGAAGCAACACTTATAATCATAGTCACTCTAAAGTTGAATCTCAGTGCACCTAGAAAGGATGATATCTCTTTGATATTCTTTGCAGAGCCCGGGGAACATCATGTTGAGGGTTCCAGTAACGGTGAGTGAGAGGCGGCGCACAAATTAACAAGACTAAGTCCAAGCCAAGCAAGGGTGTAGCGGATGTAGCGGATGTGTCCCATGCAGTTCCTGTAGCAAAAGAACAAAAGATGAGGAAAAAGCATATATTTTTTTAGATCTATATTTGCCACAGAGGCAGCATAAAAAGAGACAACACTGACATTCTGCTCCAGAGACGCCAGACAAGAAAACTTAAAGACAACAAAAGATAAAGGCCAAGACAAGTCTAGGGCTGTCACGGTTACGAATTTAAGTTGATGATTAACACATCGTGTGCCAGAGGTTTATTAATTGTCACTCAAATAATTGCTATTAACGATTTAGTTGACGATTAATTGTCACTCAAATAATTGCTATTAACAATTTAATTGTGTGTTTGGCATTGAACATTATTTGGAGCATATGTCTTTTAGGCTTCGTATAAAAAAATTGCACGGGGAAGATATGACAAATAACTGAAATAATTGTATTACAACAAGCTTACAACGTGTCACAAGTGACGCGTTGTAAGCTTGTAGATCTACTATTTCTGCTTTTTTAATATTTGAAAATGTGTGAAAGAATTTCAACATGGAAACGATTATGACGATTATGCAAAAATAATTGCGATCAGACGATTATGTAATAATTGTGACAGGCCTAGGCCTAGTCATCTTCTAGGGATTTGAACTTAGAAATGACCCAGCCTACAAGCAGTCTGTACCAGAGACTTTCAGTAGCTCTTCCTTCACCGCTGGTGGTAAACCCTAGTCGTCAGGTTGTTGGAGACATACTGTGTTATCTTTGGGAACATGGCTGGCTCGTTGGTTAACAGAGGAATTGCTCCTCTGCAGCCAAAGCTTTTTGAGTCGGGGTCTTTCTTTGTTATCAACTGTGGCATGGGCAGTGCAGCCAAGGCTGCTTCTGAGAATTGCACAGAGTTCCCCGGCCAAGCTGGTTGTTCTCGGGAGTCACTCGCGTTGGCTGAGTTGAGACTTCATCTCTAGCAGTCGACCGCCGAGGTCATTGTGACCCTCTGATGGGGAGCCCAGTTGTGGGAATACAGCTAGCTGGGCTGATAATGTGGGCATGACAGTTCTTGTCTGTTTCTTTACTCCTGTCTGAATGAGTCAGACAGGATAAGATATCATTATTTTATTTTATTAATTGTAATTTTACTACATTGAAATGTTGTTGTTAAGTTTGCTTATGCTGGGCAATTACCAATCGCCTGAACCTTGATAAGACGTGGGACAATGTGGATGAAATTGTGATGGTGTACACCATTGGACAGTGGACTGACAAACAAGCAAATAGAGCATCCAGATCACAAGTGAGTCCCTCTGGGGAGATGGCAGACAAGGGGGATGTCTAGTTGAGACCATGAGGGTGCATGGGTGGGTGCCTGACTGTGTCAGCAGATCAGACCCATATCTGTTGAGCCTAGCGAGACCATTACCAATCAAAGTTAAACATGCCTTGACCAGATAATTTGGTATTGGAATAGAGGTGCTTTGCTGAGTGCTAATCAGTGACTGTATTTTTACACAAAACCATTTATCTGGTGACAATGGTTTTGTGCTATGAACCTGTTATGTTATGAGCCTGAATAGCCCGTAATCAACAATGTAATATCATGCAATTGAGAGTCTATAGATGACAATGACTGTAGTCTTCTATGAATAAGTTGTGGATTTGGAAATGTACTGTTGTTTCTCCTCAACTGTCCGGCAGTAGCAAATATTCAGAGTCAGAGTGCTTTCCCACTGCAGGGCCTAGATTGGCTGAGTATGGTTATGCTGAGCAGGGACGTGCAGAAGGATTTGGAGAGGCAGGGGCTGGAATTTCAAAAGGGCACTTTTTGGATTTTGTTTCACGGACAATTATCATACTTTTAGGCCCAAAAAACGAAAAGCACTGCGTGCTTAATGGCCTCAAAGTCACGCACCCAACAAGCTTTGAACTGCGCAGATTGGACATTCCGTTCCAGAGATAATGGCCAAAACATCTTGAAAACGGCCACTTTCACCGATTTTCGATCGCCGATTTTTGGCCATTGTCACCTGTTTTTCTTTACTAACACGGGCTAGGAAGGTTGTACGGCGACAAACTAGATACCTGAGAAAAGTTCACTTTGAGCTGCATCCAACACATCCACTGGCATTTCCGTCAGCCTTACCGTTAGCCCGCTTGGGGCAGTTGAACCTTTCTTCCTTTTTTTTTTTTTTTTCCAGTCTGGAGAGGGCACTTTTTTAGCGACGGGTAAAAGGGCAGGGGCTCAAGCCCCCTTTCATGTCTATGTGTGCACGTGCATGATGCTGAGCACAAACCGTGCCACCTGGGCACGATTCCCTCCAAACAGAGCCAAATGGAAATGCAGTTGGAACACTTTATTAACATTTTGATGCAGTGGACAAGGGCCTCTAGAGGTGTTTTGACTCCATGTTTGTTTCAATAACTCTTCCTTTGCCCTACAGGAGCAACTGCCGGACCTGAGCCAGTGGGCTCCAAAGGCATAGGTACGTCATGTTAACTAATCATGAACAGGTTCAACTGAGATGATTGTACACTTCAGATGGTGGGAAGGTACATGGAGATACATGGAGATGTGTTCTTGCATGGCTAACTGTTGTTATTCTTTCCAACAGATGAGATGTACTATGTCAAACCATGCTGTGAAAGATGCAAAGCCATACCGCAGGTTAGTTTGCCCACACCAGATAGTGTCATCGTAATGTGTATCTCTCTTGATAACTCTTTGTAACTTTTTTATTGTTATTGTTTTTTTAAATCCCCTTAACGGATTTTCCAGAAATATTCCTTGATAACTCTTAATGATGGGCTGTTTGTTTTGTTTGTTGTATAGAGCCATGGCGAGCTGGTAACGCCCAGGAGGATCTCTAAAGGACGTCAACAACACTTACTGTGAGTGTCGACATCTTGTCTCTATCTGTCCACTGATGTGGTCTGGCTTTATGAGTCTTTGAGTATGCCTGTCTGTGTGTGTATCAGGGTACAGCTTGAAGGAGAGGGTACATATGAGTGTTCGGTCACAGGCCTGGTGTTCGAGGTATCAGAGCAGGTTCAGCTGCAATACTCACTCCTGTCCTGGTCCAAGTTTGGCAAGTTCCTCCCAGACTCTTGGAAGTTTGCCGGACCCATCTTCAACGTTGACACGGTGGAAAAGGATGCGTCCGTCCTCAAGTCCATCCAATTCCCCCACTCATTGTGCCTGGCAGGTGAGAACATAGGCTAGCGTTCCCCAGGGTGTTGGGGTATAGATATATTATTGTCTAACATCTTCCATGTTCAGTTCCATGTTCATAGTGACATGAATAAAGATGATGTCATCCTGGCCCCTGCGATAATGTTATGAACATCCAACTTTTCCATAAAGCATGTATTGTAGATGTTTGGGCAACTTGCACTGTTAGTGAGCCAGGGGGGTTGGTCACTACCATCTGAGGGGAATAATGCTCATAGTGATTTTTGTCAAGGTATGCATGTCTAGAGTTAGAAAATATGTGATAGCCTTGCACCAATGGTAGCTTTATGGGTGCTATCATGCATTTTATTTTATAACACTAGGCGAAAATGACATGGGTCAGTCTATGAAAACATACTATTAACCCCCGCAAAAAAATATACAAAAGGTTTTTCAATTGGTTCTGGTACGTCTAGGCATGCTTAAGAACAAGATCGAAGAAATTATATTTCTCGTAAAGCCATCATTTTCAAGATGGCGTCCAATATGACTGCCATGAGCTTAAATGGCTTTATGATACTGTTCAACCTAGAAAGGTGGTTTTGGTGTCTAAAAGTAGGTTTTAGGGTTCAAGAAATATGGCTGAATCAGTGAAATTACCATCAGTTAATTATGTATTGCCAAATCAAAGATGGTGTCCATCCCATGGTGATGTTCCATTGTACTAAATTATGTTAAAAACAACAAAATATTGCAGTTGTGTGAGGGAATCTGTGAACTAATGATGATTCATATGGGGACCGGGGGGTTCATAGGTATAGAATCTATTTCTACTGTTATATTTTCACTTGCTGGTCAGTCTTTGGCCTATGTGCTAAAGGTCAGGTCAAGGTCTCTCTCGCACCTTATCGTCCAACCAGGTGTCCAAGCAGGCAGCAGATATGGTCACTGGTTGACATGTACAGTAGGCCCTATTCACCTCACAATTGACATGGAGCCGTTTGTTGACACCTTACAGGTATGGAATCAGCCAGAAAAGCTCTATAATGTAATTGTGCATCCCGGTGGGATGCATGTTATACAGTCATTCTTCAGCTGCATTGCAAAACTGATGCAAGGTTCAGCACTGGAAGTGGAAATGCATGTGGTTGCAGAACATGACAGGCAAGTTCAGTGGTCAGTCCTGAGTCAGCAGCACTCTTGAAGTGGTTTCTCTCAACTTGGCCAAAGACATTTGAACAGATACAGCAGTAGCCTACCTGGACACTGCACATTTCCATCCTACTGGCTGACAGTGGGTAGACAACTTCTTCCTACACTACACATCAACCAGTTTGAATGTGCAGGGAGACACATTGACATTAACTTCACCTTTTCTCTCATGAAGCACATGACTGAAGCACTTCTTCCGTGCTGGCCATGTGCAGTGTGCTTGATATCTAACCCAGTGCCTGCCGAAGATGCATGTGCTCCATGCCATAGAGGCTAAGCTAGACCTTGTCTGTCAGCATGATGGATTCTGGATCACTGTCTCTGCTCACCAGTCTGGGGAGCAGACTGCCATAACGATCAGGAAAGATGCTGTCATGATGCATGAGTGGAGTGGACTGAAGCCTTCCACAAAATGTGCAGAAACAGTAGAGGGAGAGTTGAAGCACTGGTGTGTCTTGGTCATAAAATATTGGGGTGCATCCTCACACACAGAAAGATCACCCATATGAGATGTCATCATGAAGAGTAAGAACATGAAGCAGAAGCCGTTGTACACCTTCAATGCTGACGATAGATACTGCATTTAGTCATGATGAGGCAGACATCACCATGATTTCCTATATCCCTGATGCAGCCATCTCTGGAAAGGGTGTGATACACATGCTCAGTGATTTAACTGATGTTCTTGTCCTGTTGGTGTATTGGGGTGTATCAGGTGGACCTACAGTGTAAAGTACAGATGGAGCATTGTGATGGGACAGTCTTATATGTATGGCAAAGGCAAGATCAGAGCACACACCACTTTGCTGGCAGGGAACTTCCCAGGCTACCCTGATGTGCTGGGTGAGGTGGGTGCCACAAGTCAATGGCCCTTCCTCCAACACCGACCAACCTGTTGCACCACATGTGGGCTCATTTACAAGTGATGTTGTGGAAAGTGGCAGACCACCAAGCTCCACCTGACAAGTCGTTTGATGTCACAAAATTTGGATGGGAGATCCAGGATATTCCTGTTCCTGTCATTGCTAAGGGTGACCCAGCACCGTCAGAGCTATGTGACATGGTGCAATATCAATGTAGGGCACAGAGAGTGAGAAGTACATCACTGATGTACTGTAACTGCTCTTGTGAAGATGGTTACTGATGATATGTTCATGCTACAGATGAGGAGTGATGTCAATAAGGAGGATACTTGTAAGGATGAGGTAGAACAGGATGTGGGTTGGCAGAAAATGCCAACGCCTGGCAAAAAATTGCCAGGCGTGTGTTTAGTGGCCATTTTGGATATTTTCTTACACACTTGCACTATATTCTGTTTATTGAATTTCATAATACATTTCCTTAGAATCTATGTATGTAAACATGGTTTTAAATCTTTAGGTAATTTACAAAGGAACCCTTTGTGTTCCATCTTTCATTAAAACCGAAGTACATCTTATGTCACATATAGTCACTATGTTGTCACTGCCTGTAATAGAAAAATATTCTAGATATGCTAATTTCTGAACAATATATAGTCTGAGCTTTTTCCCAACCATTTTTCAGAGAGAGAGGGTCAATAATAAGAGAGAACCATCAGTTTGAAGTAGAATGCTTCATTCGGATTTTGAAAACTGTGTTTTGGCTTGTGGTTATAAAAGGAGTGATAACACACAGATAGCTACCACTGATGCAAGGCTATCACATTTTTCCTAGCTCTAGGGGTGTATACCTACCCAAAAATCACTATGAGAATTATTCCCCCCAGATGGTAGTGATGACCCCATATTTGGGGTCCTGGCTCACGGACTATGTGAGGTGGTGTCACACCAGGTTACTGTCTGTCATGTAAATACACCAAGAAACACACACACACACACACACACACACACACACACACACACACACACACACACACACACACACACACACACACACACACACACACACACACACACACACACACACACACACCCACACACACCCCCACACACACACACACATTCTTGCTAATACCACAGAACTCTCCCATCTTAAGCATCAACCCTCTCCTCCACACCACAGAGCCAGACGAGGCAATGACATTCAGTGTCCTGCACATGAAGGACAACCGTCCAGCCATTGAACCGACGGTGGACCACTCAGGTAGCCACGTTAAGTGGAACGTGTCCTCCCTGTCACCTGTTGGTCCCGTCGTCAACACGAGTCATGTTCCACATCACGGAGTGGTGCTGATCTACAAGGAGCGGGAAAGCAGCAGCAGCAGCAACAACAACAACAACAGCTTCAGCTTCCGCATCTATCTGGCCACCAACGACGCATCTGAAATCAAGGTGAGGAAGCGTGTGCGTGTGCGTGTGTGTGTGTGTGTGTGTGTGTGTGTGCGTGTGCGTGTGCGAGGTACAGATAAAGAGGAGATTGTGAGCACATCTTGTACCTGTATTCAGGCCAGGTGCTGGACATCAGGGAGAAGAAGGTAAAACATCCGCACTCTGGTTTAAAGCTCCCAAAACGTATTTTATTTAATGGCGCAACGTTTCGACCTCATAGGTCTTCCGTAGACCTTAAAATTAACCATTTAATTTAACCATGAAATAAAATAATTTTTGGGGAGCTTTAAACCAGTGTGTGAATGTTTTACCTTCTTCTCTGTGTGATCAGATAACCTGATGAAGGTCCGTGTACCAAAACCTTTTTGTTCCGAATGCATATTTTTTTAATTGTAAGTCCTATCTTCTACGATAGTCGGCCTATGGTCCTCTCCGACACACCTGTTGATCAATTAGGTGTGCAAAGGTTCTGCTCTTTTATGCAAAATGCCTCCAAGAAAGCTGAGATGCAATCACCCAGTTGTGATTGGTCGCACACAATTATTTTGTGCACAAAATTCTTTTGTGCACAAAATTATTTTGTGCGACCAAATTACAGTATGTGCTACTGTCACTAAATAAAAACTTTGGTGGCAGCACTGCCACCAGTGTAAAATGTTAGACTAGAGTCCTGTAACCAGAGAAATTTGGAACACTCGCTTCTTCTTTCACAATGCTACTTATGCTGATGAAAACCATAAGAATGACATGCCATTTTTCACTTCCCAATTTGTATCAATTTGAGTTGAGTTTCATCCTTTTTTTCAGAGACTCTTTCAGTCTTTCCACACCGACAAAACGTAAAAGCTGTTTGTATTGATACATTCGTAACCTATCGATCCATCTCTCGCCTCCTTCCTCTTCCATTCTTCTTTCCCTTTTTTCCTTCCCCGCCATGTCCTCCTGGTGTGTTTCAGGTCATCCAGAAGGATGTGTACGGCTCCAACAGGCGTTACATGAAGATTGAGAAGCCCCCCACCTGTAAGCTGGATGGCAGGACGTATCGTCTCACGAGCGAGCCAGACGGGGAGATCGTACCTGTGGTGTGTGTTTGTGTGCATGCTTACAGTGTTATGCTCCTATAGGGTTTCACAGTGGGGGACACCAGGGGGGGTCAGGGGAGGCAATTTGAAAGGAAAGAGAGAAAAAAAACAAGAAGAGTGTGTGTGTGTGTGTGTGTGTGTGTGTGTGTGTGTGTGTGTGTGTGTGTGTGTGTGTGTGTGTGTGTGTGTGTGTGTGTGTGTGTGTGTGTGTGTGTGTGTGTGTGTGTGTGTGTGTGTGTGTGTGTGTACAGTATTTATGTGTACAGTATTTATTTGTTTGTGTTATTCTCTTTGGGGTTGCCAGGTTGAACATGGTTAAACTGGCATAATAATCTTATAATATAATAATAATAATAATAAACATTATTTGTATAGCACCTTTTCATGACACTGACACCGACATGAAATGCAGCTCAATGTGCTTTACAGAGCAAGAATACAATTATAGAAAAAGTACAACAATAAAGCAAAAAAAAGAAAAGCAAAAGCATAAAACAACATTAAAATTATAGCAAAAGGCAGTGAATCAGGCAAAACAGTGAGGACATGAATAACAACACAGAGATTTAAAAATCAACTAAAAGCAAGAGTGAAGAAATAGGTCTTGAGCTTATGAATTGGAATTCCCCCAAAATGGGGATGCCATTCATACTATATATGTTAAATGTATTTGTGTAAATGCCAGAGTTAAAACGTTTGTTTATGTGTGTCTATGCAGCACTTGGACTTTACCCTGGATGTCGTTGCAAAGAAAGGTTACTTTGAGGCGGTCTTTGAGCAACCACCTCCCTTCAAGTTGTCTCTTATAGAGACCGACACTGACCAGAATGTGTGGTCTGCAACCATTAGAGAAGGTACACAGTCAAATTCTTTGTGTTAATTTAACACCGAAGTGTATAAATGGAACCAAATGGACAGGTCTATTTGGTAGGCTCTTCTTATGTCAGTGACTGTACGGGCGTGATTGTGTGTATTATAGTGTGATGACACTTCCTGTATTTTGTGGTTTTGTCAGGCGACTGTGAGGACAGAAAGCCACAGAAAACGACAGACCGTAAGTATATTGTCTTTGTTGTAGTGTGGCAGAATATTTGAAGTGTTGAGCTCAAATTGTTATTTTCCTAGAATTCTGTCAGGCTTTTGAGCATTGCAACAGCCCAGTGTGACTGACGGGCATCTCCACCTCCCTTACAGGCCGCCTTATAGGCAGGAAGCGGAGCAGCACATCAGAGGAAGAATTTCACAGCAAAAGACCTCGATGTCCAGATGAGTCAGGTGATTTTCCACCTCTGGTTTCACTATAATATCCTGCATCAAGCTCTAAGATAGATCACTTCTATGGCATGATTATAGTATTTATTTTATGTAAACAAGTTCATTGTCTGTCTGTCTGTCTGTCTGTCTGTCTGTCTGTCTGTCTGTCTGTCTGTCTGTCTGTCTGTCTGTCTATCTATCTGTCGATTTCTATGCATGTTCCTTTTCCAGACGGATTGCGAACGGCCCTGAGATGCCAGGACATCTCGGAGAAGCAGCTGCTACAGGTGGCCAAGCGGCTGGGAAAAGAGTGGAAGCAGGTGGCCATCTTCCTGGACCTGAGCTCCATTGACCTGGAGAACATCCAGGCAGCTGAGAAGGACGTCATCATGCAGAAGCACAAGATGCTGGTCATGTGGAAGAGCCGGAGGCAGCCTGGAGAAGCCACCGCGTCGAACCTGCGGAACAGTCTAAATGATCTGGATGACCTGCCTAACGAGGTCCATCAAATACTGGGTATGATACACGCAGTTACAGAGCTACATAAATAGATATTCATTTGGGGGTCCTTGAGTTGAATACGTTTGAGAACCACTGACATAGACTAATATAACATGCTAATTCCTGATTGACACTAATGTATGAACTAAAGACAAGCTAAAAAAGTGAATACGTTCTTTCTGTCTCTATCCTCAGACACGATGGACAAATGAGATGCATATGAGTTTCATGGTCAAGAAGAATGAATGACTCAGGAAAAAACGGCATGCTGGCATTGAGGGCTCACCCTGATACACTGAAACGCCATGTGAAATGTTTTGTGATGGTCTTAACATGGGCTGGCCTATGCTAAGACCAGATACTGACTGGACTTCAGTAGGGTCGAGCTCAAGTCAGCAAGAGAAATGCCTCAGCAAGAGAAACGCCTTGTATTTCTCCAAAGCTTTACTTTTATTCCGATTGAATGGTACTTCAGTGGGAATGACTCATGTATTGATCAGGTGTAGACTTTGCCCTACGTACTTGTAATGAATACAGGTTTACCATGTTTACCAAGCCATTGATGCTAAGCATTATCAGGAGTGGAGTAGACCGACCTCAACATCAAGATGTTCGGTACCTTATCATGTACGGCCAACCTATATAGAGGTAGGTCATGAATATGTTCGGTAGCTAATCATGTATGACCAACTTACAAAGGTAGGTCATGAATATGTTCGGTAGCTAATCATGTATGACCAACTTACAAAGGTAGGTCATGAATATGTTCGGTAGCTAATCATGTAGCCAATTACAGATGTGAATTAAGTTGCTGCACTGAAACTGTAAAAGGGGAGGGATTTGTAACCAATCAGGAATTACCACTTAATTACATGAATGGCCACAGCTTAATTGACTGGATATTTAGCTTTTTATACATTTATTTTGTACATTTCGGACATATATTGTTTTTGTAATTTTTTTTCATGTGTTTCTTTTTTCATTTGTATTTTTTATGACGTTTAAATGTTGTTTATTTGTATGGTTACTTGACAATACCCAGAAAACTGAAAGAGAACCTCGCACACTGTGGGCTCCAGTTGTAGGATTTTTTTATTGCATCAGAGTGCTGCTGTGACGTTTTGGGCTCTCGCCCTTCCGAAACGTCACAGCAGCACTCGGGTGCAATAAAAACATTCCTACAACTGGAGCCCACAGTGTGCGGGCTTTCTCTTTCAGTTTTCATGTTATGTGTTTTCGCTTTGCACCTGCCCAATTTTGGGTGTGGCTGTGCATGTCTCTCCTCCCTTTATACTTGACAATACTCAACCTGTAGATCTGGTTGGATTTATTTCTGAAAAGCTTGATTAATTACTTTGTATAGCTTGAATTCTGAATTCCGATACATTCCTACTGTCCCCCAAATCAGGAAAGACTACTTCTGTTTGTGAACAGAGACTGACTTAATTTTACAGAAAATATAAGCTGCTCAAAAAGAGGCAATGGGCATTTTGTATGCATGACTGAACATTATTGTTATTAGCTGTGTCTTTGGGTGTAGCTGGCATGTTCAGTTACCGTTAATTATGTTTTATGTTTTTATTTCTTGACAAACCAACCATGTAAATATTTTTTTATGTCAACTTGATCAATCATTCATCTAAAATCAACATGTCAGACTCAGAACAGAACTGAGTTTCATGTCAGAACAACCAATGAAATAATGCTCTAAATTCTTCCATAAACATTGTGCACTTGTCTGTTGTACTTGGTTTAGTTATCAAATGTGTCACATCAGTTTTTTTAGCCCTGAAAGGACTCAGGGTACAAATGTCTAAAAAAACGAAACAAAAACAAACATGACTGATTTGTGTGTGCATCATATATAATAGCATAACATTCACCAGGTTACTGTATATTACTAGCTCCTGTCAGTCATGCCTAATTTGACAATTTTATGGATTTTCAGGTACACAGACACTGGCAACAACATTAAATTGCAATAAATACTTTATTATAAATAGACAAATAATAAATACCATCACATTCAAATAAATACATAAATACATTAAATAAATACATAAATAGATATTCCCCCCCAAATACATTACTAGAAAGATATTTCATAGGTTCAGTAGCTGCTCATAAACCAGTGTTTTGTCTAGTGTAGTTCACTAGTAAATAATTAGTTGTAAACACTTGTAGTGAATAACTCAAAGATGATAGATTTCTTTGTCATGGGTGATGTTAAAGATGACAACAGTGGTGGTGATTATGTTGATGGTAAAGATGGTGAAGAGCGTCTACTTCTTGTGGTCACCAGAGGAGATGTAGCCCATAGCTCTGCTGATGGTGATGGCACGGCTACGGAAGGCTTTCATCACCTTACACATCTGCACCTTGTTGTCAAAGGTAGACGTGGTAGACGTAGTGGTCCACAACATCTCGGAAACGAGTCCCTCCTAAAAACAACAGGGAATGACACAACATGAAGTCTCATTAAGTCTTGAATCTTTGTTGCACAACGGTGTCGCTCATTTAAATTAACACATTTTCCGTTGAAATATGCCATGTGAAGCGTTGTGTTGTCACATGTTAATTTAATTCAGTGATGTAATCAGTGGTGGAAAGTAACTAAGTACATTTACTTAAGTACTGTACTTAAGTACAATATTGAGGTATTTGTACTTTACTTGAGGATTTCCACTTTCCAATACTTCTACTTCTACTCCACTACATCTCAGAGGCAAATATTGTACTTTTACTCCACTACAATTATTTGAAAACTTTAGTTACTAGTTACTTTTCATATATAAATTATTACATTATAAAACATACATTAACCACTTTAGCCATATTTTATACATAGGCTATTTGAAAATAGCAGATCTACAAGCTCACAACGCATCGCTTCGCGACACGTTGTGAGCTTGTAGATCTGCTATTTTCAAACATTTAGTACTTTTACTTTGGTACATTAAGTACATTTTGATGCCAATACTTTTGTACTTTTACTTAAGTAAATTTAAAATTCCGGACTTTTTACTAACAGAGTATTTCTATATTGCAGTATTGGTGCTTTTACTTAAGTAAAGAATTGAGTATTTTTTCCACCACTGGATGTAATGGCACTGACCAAGCTGGTGCTGTTCAATCTTTCATCGACACAAGGAATTTTGTGACTGGCCATTGTGGTTTTGATCAAATCTTTCTCTAATTTGGTCATATATATATAACTGAATTAAATGGGGAACGGACAAAAAGAAGGAATACAAAAAAATACCTGTGAAGAATGATCCCCTTCATCTGGCACCTGGCAACATTTCTGTGCAAACCGAGGAAAATAAATGTTAAGGCAACATGTTGAGGCTGTTATTTCCCAGTAGATTTTCACTGTTTCTGTCTTTAATACTCACTACCTCACTCTATTAATGGAAACAAAGATAGTCACCCTCTGTTCAATTGGAACAATGAACTATCTCTCTCTCTCTCTCTCTCTCTCTCTCACACACCCACACACACACACACACACACACACACACACACACACACACACACACACACCTTAAGCTCCTGTATTGTCCCCATTGTGTCGTTTAGTATTGGGTTGTTTGGTGCTGAAGTCAGAGGGTTTGTTGAGGGTGCTGACTGGGCATCGATGTAGGTCTTGATAGCAGCATGATAGTAGGACAAGTCCTTCATGATACTCCCCAGACATTCACTCTGTGTGACAAACAAGAGTGATGAACTTGTCATTCATTTGTCAGCAAAGAGCAAGTCTGATTTAGTCTGTAATTAATTTGATTAGAAAACGTGACATTTATAACAGTTCTTACCTCATTGAATGGTGAATTCCTTTGTGATGTGCAAGCTGAATTCTAGAGGATGAAATTAATAGTTTAAATAAAGGTTTTGTTTGACATTTTTCACGGGACGATTTGGAAGCCAATGAGATGAATAATGGACTGGTTTCTCAAAAGCATGTAAATGTCATGGAGCATGCCCTTTTTTCTCAATAGATAACGTTGAATATCATTACCAGTAAAAATCTAAAAAACAAAAAACAAACCTATAGGTAGTGTATTAATGTAGGCCTACCTGTGGAATTATGGGTGCGCAGAGTTGTACTGTCTGAGATTCCATCATACTGTCATCCAACACTGTACATTCCTCGCCTTCAAATTTGTCCTGCAACACAGAAGATACCAATGGATTTAGGAAAAACTAATTACTAACTAACTAAGAGAGAGAGAGAGAGAGAGAGAGAGAGAGAGAGAGAGAGAGAGAGAGAGAGAGAGAGAGAGAGAGAGAGAGAGAGTATGTGTGAGCAGGGGTGGAAAAAGTATGACATTTCTTTACTTAAGTAAAAGTATCAATACTGCAATGAAGAAACACTATACTATACTTGAAGCACCAAAAGTATGCAGAATGCAGAATGTCCCGTTTCACAAGGTAGGACCATATGTATACAATTTATGAAAATCTTTTGGAAATAGCAGATCTACAAGCAACACGTAAAATAGGGCTGAAGTGGTTAATGTATGTTTTGTAATAATAATTCAAATAGTTAACAAGTAACAAGTAATTAAATTTCATTTAATTGCTTGTTACAAAGTAACAAGTAACTAAAGTTTTAAAATAATTGTAGTGGAGTAAAAAGAACAATATTTGCCTTTGAGATGTAACAGAGTAGAAGTAAAAGTATAGAAATTTGGAAATACTCCAGTAAAGTAAAAAATACCTCAGAATTATACTTAAGTGCGGTACTTGTGTGAATGTACTTATATACTTTATATACTTTATGTGAGAGAGTATGTGTGTGTGAGTGAGTGAGTGAGATATTTCTCACAGACAGACAGACAGACAGACAGACAGACAGACAGACAGACAGACAGACAGACAGACAGACTAATAATAAACTAATTCAAAATGTACTCACGTCCTTCACCAGCTCACTGACATGTCGTAGAAGTGTTTTGGAGAGTGATGATGAGCATGAGGAGGAGAAACAGTCCAGTCCACTGGGCTGTGGCTGGTGGTGTATCGGAACTCCTGAGGAGGTCCTCCAGCTCAGAGCCACCAGCAGCACAAGGCTCGTCAGATCTGCAGGAGAAAGAGCATTCTGTTCTTCACTAGAACTAAGAGCACTCTTTAACAAAGTCAAATAGAGTGTTTCTACATTGCGGTATTGATACTTTTACTTAAGTAAAACAATTTGAGTACTTTTCCCACCACTGCCCAAAAGAGGCGACGGCATTTGAAAATAGCCGATCTACAAGCTCAAAACTCAAAATTATAATCTTGAAAAAAAAGAAAGAGGTATTATAGTACTTTGCTATAATCGATCAAAAACCGGCGGAGCATTCATGAACAAAAAAAATATAGCTGTGTTTTATCCTGGCAAATATTTATTTTGTGACATTTTAGTTTAATTTAATCTTACACAAATTAAAGTTTGCCATAGTTTTTCCTCGTCTTTTAGATGAAGTAGTTGGTGGTGGTGTGTGTCCAGTTAGTTATCCTGCAAAAGTGTGTGTGTGTGTGTCTTTGCACTGGGTTAATGTGATTTATATAGGCATAGTCAACTCAAGGGATTCCCCAGTGAGCTTTAAGATCGTAAACAAGGCAGTCACGGTAGTGAACCAAAAGAAAAGTAAAACGTCATGATAATGTAATTTCCTCTGTTGTGGCGGGACTCTCTCTCTCATCCTGCTTCAACTCCAACCAAGTGAAAAAGAAACCACCCCTTGTTTCGATTGAAGGCATGCAAGGCTATGAGATAATAATGATGATAATAATAATAATAATATTATTAATAATAATATTAATATTATTATTAATAATAATACGATTAATAATACTAATGTAATAATAATACTAATTATTACATTAATAACACAAATAAATAAATAATAATAACAACAATAATATATTATTATTACTATTATTATTAATAATAATAAGTATTGTTATTATTAGCCTATTATTATTATGACACTTTTTATGACCTACAAAGGCTTTCATCAAAGGAACAATTTTTCGAGAAAAAAATAAAACAACAATACACAATAAAATGATGTTTATTATTTAAAAAAACGAATATAAAAAGAAAACGCAAAAACAAACAGTAGGCTAATCGGGTGGTAAAAGCAAGTAAAAGTGATTCGAAAGAGAGAATAATGTGCTATAGCCTGATCTCCTCAGGCAGGTCATGGTGACAAACGTGTCCTTTTTCATACCAAGTTCCATTATTTATTCGGCATTCGAGCCACGTCGGACCACCGTTTGTTGAGTATTAGACTCTCACACCCAAGACTTAGAATATTTCGTCTACATTCTCTAATTGTGTAAATAACTTCTTGTAAATTAAGTAGGTAGATATTTAACAATGATTTAACTCTTGAGAGCGTGTTTCATTTTACACTCTCAGGAGTTAAAGTTCTAATAAAGGGTCCATTTGGTTACCAACTCTCCATCTAAATGATGGAGAGCTGGGGACCAGCTGGAACCCCCTCAAGGACCACTGGTCAAGGGTTAAATCTTAAATCATTATATATGTATAGAATGTGTGTGTAAGTGCTCTGTTCTGCTTAATTGATTGATTGATTGATTGATTGATTGAATACTTTATTTATTAGTTTGCAGAAAAAAGCACATGAAAGTACAGTTCAATACAAGGCCAAGCAATAGGAATATAAAAACAAAACCAAGAAAGCCAATGGCTTGTTTCCATTATTTGGGGTCCTTTTCACTCTGGTCCTTTGTGCTGCTTGTGTCAGGACTTCTTCCCAATAAATAAACTCATATATTTTAATGACAAAATCATAATTCTCAAGCCAGAATTATGAAGAAACATAAAGCGATTAAAGCTGTATTCGCATTTAAAATGTGCAGCTTCCCAGCATGCCATGTGACGTCACGTGGCGAACACGTGCACTGACACTAAACAGGCTATTGTTTTATTGTTGTGCATTTTGTTATTGTGGGGAAGACGTCGTGGGGATGGTAACAGGAAGAGGTGGGCACCTCGATGTAAAATTGCCTATTTTCCCCAAAATGTAAAAAAAAAGAAATGTATATTTGGAAAACAGTCTTAAGTAATGTAAAGCAGTGGTTCTCAACCTGTGGGTCGGGACCCCACATGATTTTTTGGGGGTCCCCAGATGACAGTGAAGTGATAATTAATGGACTTTTAAGACCTTTTTAATACCCCTAAACAAATAAAAATAAAAGAAAGACAAAATACCATCCTGTGAATTCCCAAGTTCAACGCACAAAGTTCCCAAACATTTATTTTAATTTTAAATAATTTGGTATAGGCCTATATGCCCATACCAAACTGACCATGGTCAGTAAAATGTCAGTATCATGCATGATACTGACTGACCATAATGTCATGACACTGACATGATACTGACTATGATTGATTGATTGATTGATGTACTTTATTTAGTAAGACATGAGAAACAGTACATGGAAGTACAATTCACAATACAAGGTCTACTTAACTGGATAACTCATAAAAGCACTAAGCTTGTTTAATAGCTTGTTTAAAAGCTGATACTGACTATGATACTGACATGATACTGACCTTGATACTGACATACTGACTATGATACATGATACTGACATGATACTGACCTTGATATTGACCTTGATACTGACATACTGACTATGATACATGATACTGACATGATACTGACATGATACTGACATACTGACTATGATACATGATACATGATACATGATACATGATACTGACCATGATACTGACATGACACTGACCATGATACTGACATGATGACACTGACCATGATACTGACATACTGACTATGATACTGACCATGACACTGACCATGATACTGACATGACACTGACCTTCTCTTTGATCTTTAATGCTGTTTGACTGTGTAATACCCTGGCCTCTCTGTATACCTTTGATATGCTGTACATTATATGCTGTTTAATTTTCCTGTTGTGTCATGTTTCATTTATTTTCTTCTTCTTTTTTCGTCTTTGTTTTAATTGTTTTCTCTTTTCTTGTTTGTTTGCATTTTAATGTGCTCTGTGCAGCACTTTGGTTCGACCTTGGTCGTTGTGAATGTGCTATGTAAATAAAGTTTGAGTTGAGTTGAGTATACTTTTCCACTTTGAGGTGACTAAAAGAGGACCAAAAAAGCATAAGTTATGCAACTTCTAAATAACATTCATATGAAGGTATACATTTTGATAGCAGTTGGGTTGCTGTCAGTTTGTGTGTGAGCCATGAACGGTTTGTTCTAAAGATGATTGGGATTGAACAGGCACCTGATCATTCGTGAAATCATGTAGCATCTGCACCTGAAATTCTCTCTCTGTCGCCTGTATTTTGCTAATCTCTTTCAAGTGGAAGTGCATCCCCTGATACTACTGTGGTCAGTGAGCAGTTGATAGGGGTTTCCTGTTCTCTTTTTTTTGCCTTGACAACAGAAACATCAATGTATAGATACAGTATATGTATGAATAAGCACCATATTTTTGTTTAGTTACATAGCAGGTGTTCTGATATAACTCAGACCTGAGCCTAAGGAACTTCCTTCCATACAGGTTGACTGTTTGAATATTGCTTGCAAAAATAACATGACATTCACCACAAACCTTTAAGTCAGTTAGTCAAATACATGTTCAAACTGTCTCACTAGCTGAGAAGGTTGCCTAATACACAACAAAATGATACTTTCATTGGTGAAAGGGGGTGCCCATGTTGTGTGACTTTTCATTATAATAAGACTCAAAGCTCAGTTTAAGGGGGGGGGGGGGTGCCCTAATTGGTTGGGGGTTCCCCTTTGAGTTGTAATCCAGTCTATTGTTGCATTACATAATTTCTTGGAGAGTGAAGGGAGAGAGGGACAGGGGGACAGAGAGAGAGGCAGAGAGAAATTGGGATGACTCATGTATAGTGAGAAATGTAGTCTTTGTAGCCTCGTGATGACAGTGATTAGACATTAATCAGAAAGAGGAAGCTCACTTAGCGTGCTAAACTTGTCACGTTTGCACACTGTGCATGTGTATTTTTTTCTTACATGTGCTCTCTGTATAAAATAAAAATACAAACAAACAATTTATGAAACAAAGTTTATTCTTTATTTTACATATCTGTACATAAACATTTCTTCCCTCAAATAAAGATTCTGAATACAATAAGATGAAAACGATATTAACACACGTATTCATTTAAAATGACTTGTGTCAGAAAATCAACATTCACAAAATGTTGAAGAGCAATTAGAGTGAACGTATTACCAAAAGCTACGACTCCACTACAAGGCAGGCATGTTTCCTTACACTCTTTTAGCACCTTCAAATAAACATTTCTCAGTTGAAAACTACCATTTGTGCAGAATAAAAACAGTTTGACTTTGAAATACTTTAAAATTACTGTACCTTCCAACTTAAAATGGTCTGAAGAAGTTAGTTTTTCATAGATTTTATACAATGTTGTTTCTTTTTTTTCTCATCATGACTGACTTTCTACTAAATGTCTCACTATTATTTAATTTTTTTCCCCCACAATTTTTGCATTTGACATTTATAATTTAGTGGCGAATGTAGAAAGTTAAAAGGAAACAATAGCGAAGCAAGGCCGATCACTGCACAGGAAGCTGGGGACAGTATCCATGACAACACACAATCAATTTCCTCCTCTCCCAGGAAGTAAGAAGTGCTCCACTGGCGTCCTTAGCGCTGGGATAAACCACAGAAGCATATGAAAGGGGGGGTGGGGGGCTTCCTCTGTGCTGCTGCCACCACTGGAATCAGTGGGGTTGGAGAGGAAGGTGGAGATAGGAAGGAGGAAAAACATGGGAAAGGATGGGGTTAGGATATGGGAGGACATGGGCTGGAGTATTGGGGTAAAAGTTTGGTTTAGGGACAAGGGTAGAGCAGGGGCCTAAGCGCAGAACATGCTCCTTCCGATGTCTGAACTTTTTTTATTTCTTTTTTTCGGAAAGGGAGGTGAAGATAACTACATTTTGACGTCATTCACAACTTTTTTTTTGCCGGACGCTCCTGCATCCCCCAGATGTCCTGATAGTCCGAACTAGACCGCCCGAAACGGATGTTTTTTCAGATGTCAGAAGGAGCATGTATTGACCTTAAGATTTGGGTAGGTTGGAACAGGGGATTAGTTTGGTCTGTTTAGGTTGGAACAGGGGTTTAGTTTGGTGTGGGTAGGTTGGAACAGAGGCTTAGTTTCGAGTAGGTAGGTCAGTCGGGGGTGGAACAGGGTTGGACATCTTATTTGGAAGGGGTCTTCTCGGCCATGTGTTTCTGCTGGCTCTCAGCATGCCTGAGAAAGAGAGACAAGACAGCCCATAGTTAGACAACCTTACTCAAAGACAGAGACTGTTTCCTTTGACAGTGACAGGAGCTTGGTCGGATGAATGAAAGAATAGCGAAGGCAGCGAGAATGAGTGAGAATAGGCTCTCTAAGCCCTCCTACCTAGTGAGGTCCTCTATGTCCACCAACATGGCATCTTGCTCCATGTGAAGCTCATCCCGGATCAGCAACAGCTGCACCAGCTCCTCGTTCAGACCTGGAACAGAGACAGGATGGTGTCAGGCAGGAGAAAAGCCTATGATACTATCCACAATACTGACATAATACTGACCACGATACTGACATGATACTGACCACGATACTGACATAATACTGACCACGATACTGACATGATACTGACCACGATACTGACATAATACTGACCACGATACTGACATAATACTGACCATGATACTACTGACCACGATACTGACATGATACTGACCACGATACTGACATGATACTGACCACGATACTGACATAATACTGACCACGATACTGACATAATACTGACCATGATACTACTGACCACGGTACTGACATGATACTGACCACGATACTGACATGATACTGACCACGATACTGACATGATACTGACCACGATACTGACATAATACTGACCACGATACTGACATAATACTGACCATGATACTACTGACCACGATACTGACATGATACTGACCACGATACTGACATAATACTGACCACGATACTGACATGATACTGACATGATACTGACCACGATACTGACATAATGCTGACCACGATACTGTCATGATACTGACCATGATACTGACCATGGTACTGACATGATACTGACATGATACTGACATGATACTGACCATGATACTGACATGATACTGACCATGATACTGACCATGATACTGACCATGATACTGACATGATTCTGACCATACTGACCATGACTAACCATATAAATAACAGCAGAATCTTTCAGCACCACTGCCCTAAACATGTAGTGCTGTTGTTAGAATGAATAAACACAGAAGCACCCAGGAGGAAGTGGACTAAGAAAGGGGAGGAGGAAACAACACTGCAATGATGTGACAAGTACAGCGGTAGGAGAAAATATGAGCTCTTTAGTAATAAATAATAATAATAATAATAATAATAATACGAGTAATGCAGTAATGCCTGAGAACAGGAGAACAGTCCAATGAGATTGTAAAGAGAAAGTATGTAAACGTTTGTTGACAGGAGCTATTCTGTTTTCTTTGAAGTTGTGGGGATTTTGGAACCTTTCACATGTAAGATATACGATTATTCATTTTCGTACCAGGGTCAATGGTCAGCAGTAACATCATAAGCAATGGAGAAACTGCCATGTGGTGCAGTTCTCTGAACTGACTTTCGTCGCTGAAAGTACTGTATTGCATAAGATAGAGGTGGGTAATGAGTCTTTCTCAGGTCTGGTGGTGACCCTGTGGCCCGTTCTTTCAAATCAGGGTTTGGGCGACCATCCACTGTGTTCATATTGATTATTTCTTGTATGTGTGTGGTACAGTGTTGCCATGTCTGCTTATTTTAGTTTTTCTGTAAAGTTGCTTGTAAATTATAGTTGCCGGTTGCGGGTTTTTGGGCTTGTTTCCTAATGTTGTTTAAACCAGTGGTTCTCAAACATTTTCATGTCATGGACCTCCAAATTAATATGTATTTGTCCACTGACCCCCCCATCTGAAAATATTTTGTGCCAGGGACCCCGAAGATTTGTGTTGTTAAAATGTTCCAAAAAATAGCAGATCTACAAGCTCTCAACGCTTCACATCGCTACGCATTGTGAGCTTGTAGATCGGCAATTTTCAAATAGCCGATGCATATAGGTTGAAAGTGCTCATGAGGCATAGTCACTTCTTTTGGGCTTGTTTTCATAGGCCTGCTTGCTTATTGTGGTACTCACTTTCAATCTGAGAGTGCAGGTCATTGACTATGACCGTGAGTTGTCCCACAGTCATGTCTCTCAGGTCAATGGGTTTCAGGCTCCTCTTCATTAGACACTCACTGATGTGCGGCATGTGTGGAAGCTGCAGTGAAAGAGACACAGAAAGGCATGAGCACTTACAACAACAACAACAACAAAAAGGAACACAAAATATTTAAGTCACTTTAGCCCATTAAGACTTGAGGCAGATACTACAAATGGCTTTTAAATCAGTAGTTCGTAAAACATTTTTGTATCAAGGACCGCCAAACTGATATGTATTTGGCTGTGGACCCCCCATCTGAAAACATTTTGTGCCAGGGACCCCCCAGAAGAGAACACTTAAAAAAAAAAAAAAAATTCCAAAATAGCAGATGCACAAGCTCACAGTGACCTTATATATTTGCTATTTTTGAGAACCACTGTATTAAACCACTGTTCTAAATCCTACGATTTTTCTGGAAAACTTATGTTGCTATAGGTATATATATAGCTAAAATAAAAAATGACACAGATGCTTTCCCGGTTTTAATGGTTTTAAAGCCATGTCCCAAATCTCAAGTGTGAGCCCATGTCACTCAGTTGCCAGTCCAAACTCTTGGTTGTTACATAGATAGCTTATGTCGTGCATATCATGCATGCATCATTCCAAACTCTATATTCACATAACATCATTTTCCCTCCACTGAAACTCATACTGTAACCAGTAGTAGCCTACACAATACAAAATGTATGAAATTAGTCCAGTCTAAGTAACAGAGAGTCAAATTCAATTCAAGTCAAGTCACAAATCACTGGTTACTGTGACCAGGGCCAGATGATCCATACTGCATCAGGCGAGCACTCGGGGACCCTTACCATTGCTCAAAGCATCTGAACCACAATCAGAACTTCATTGTTCATTTTTATCTATTATAATTACAGTAAGTGCCTATTCAATCTTTTTTCTATATACCTGTGACCTTCATTTTCTCCACATCATCACGACTTATTGTCAGCAGATGAATGTGGATATACTCGTTCTCCTGAACAAGAACGACTACATATAATTGGAAATAACCCTTTTCGTTGCTTCTATTATTAGGCTTCTACTTTACTTGCTGAGTCTGGTGTTCTATCTTGTTTTGTCTCAGCCAGAAGATTCAGGCAGTAGGCCTTATGTTTGTTTAAATTCCAAAGCAATACGATTTCAAACAGTATTTTTCTGCCATAATCCCCTAGCTCTTATGATGGACTTTTCTCATATCATTTTCTCATGGTGAGTCACGACTCACAACATTAAGAATAAAATGAATATCTGACACCATGAGTGTTTGTAGTTAACAATAGTCTATACATTTAGATTTTATTATGATGGATTGGTAACCTTTGTGTATTGATGTGTGTATGTGCGGTATGCCTGTATACATGCATACATTTGTCTATAGATACAACAAGTGGTGCTGCGAAGCCAAGATGTGTTCTAAAATAGATTCTTCCCCATGACAGTAATACATATGGAATCGAGCAAATTATGTGATCGCTCAATCTATGAAATAATTGAAAATCCCCCTCCCTTTTATAGTGCCTATAGTTTAGCTTTAATATAGACGTCGTACATATATGGTATTTATCACTTTCAATTTCATACATTGGATCTAGAAGTAGGGTAGAGTGGAAGAGGGGCACTTTAGGTGTGGACACGCCCTGGGGCACCATAACGTAATAATCGGGACTCAAGTTGGACTTGAGACCCAGTCCTAGACTCAAGTCTGCCACAGGCATGGTTTCATTTGATGAAACGCCAAACGCTAAGTGTGCATAGTTTCAAAGTACAGATTATATATTTCTTTTGAATATTCTACTGTTTAGAGTACTGATGATAGGTTCTTGGTTAACCTATAATCCTAGATTACTATTTCTATGCATTTGATTTATTAAAAAAAAAAGGATACAGATCTTCACTGACAAGGATGTGTCACTGTATGGAGAATAACACCTGAGTGCTTAACATAGAGAATGATGGTAATCCTCTCTCTCTCCACCCCCTTCTCTCTCTGTGTCACACACTCTCACAGTCTCTCTCTCTCTCTCTCTCTCTCTCTCTCTCTCTCCCTGTCTCTCTCAGTTTCAAAGTACAGATTATATATTTCTTTTGAATATTCTACTGTTTAGAGTACTGATGATAGGTTCTTGGTTAACCTATAATCCTAGATTACTATTTCTATGCATTTGATTTATTACCTCGTGTTTTCCTTGCTTACTGTAAATCGCTCAGGATGTCTGCTAAATGCCTAAATTGTACATTATTAAATTGATTAACACTCTGTGACCATATAAAGTCCAAACTCTCCAGCAGGGGGCAGTATTTCCACTCCTGCCTGAATGCATGATGTGTGATTTTACAGTCGTCAACATATTGTGAGTAGCTCAGTAGATACCTGCTCACTTAACTTCAATTACCACATACTTTACAATATGTCTTTTTCATATCAACACATTTTAGGTATAATAACAATGATGAATTTGTATATTGTGCAAACACTGAAGTACTGCAGTACAAATACAAACATTTGTAATACATTAATACATGATCAAAGCTGGTGTGGTGTTTTGAGAAAGAGCCGATACCGTCTTTACACATGATCAATGTTGCAAGCAGGGTGGGCTTAAACATTGGTCAGGACTAACCCTAACCCTAACCCTATGGAAACAGGTTCTCCTGTCTAGACCTAAGACCTAAGATCTGTGAACCTGTGTGGTAGCTCTTACAGGGAAGAACACTCAAACTTATAATGTTTCAGCATCTCCATTCCCTTGCAGAAAACACAAAAATAATGCACACCTGGTGCTCAATACAAGTTATCAGTCCTAATATTAGTTTTTTCTTGTATTTAAATATATATATTATACGTTTTCCTCTTATCTCGCTGTATCTGCAGTATTATGTATTTAAGAGCAATGCAAGTCCATGACTAACTGATTTCCAAGTGAGAAAAGTATACAAACCCTTTCTCTTTACATGCCTGTGTCACGTCATACTATGTTGACACACTGTCAGGGTGAAAACGTGCATGCTCTCTATCTATCTCTCTCTCTCTCTCTCTCTCTTTGCCTGTGCTCGCTCTGTGTTCACATGCGTGGGTGGGTGCTCGGCTGAATCTACCCGCTATAGTTTCTCACTCCTCTTTCACATCGATGCTGACATCAATGTGTCACAGTTTCAGTGTGACTACGGGAGAGAGGCGAGGGACGAGGGGTGCTCCAGGGAAGTCGGGTGGGCGATGTCGGTTACTTTCGGCTGGAACTTCTGTGGTAGTAGATTGATCATACTATTGCCATGCCACAAGTATGACACAAGCCAGCTGCCACCCGTATGGGACTCTATAGGACTCTAAATATGTTGCGAAAGAAGAGGAAGAAAGCCCTCCATCTGCGGTAAGACTTGGCAAGGTGGCAGCTGATGTGAAACCAGTCTCTTCCCCTGTATTTGAGCTCCCCTTCTCTCTTTCTCCCTCTCTTTTTCATTCATGCACATACACACACACACACGCACACGCACACGCACACGCACACGCACACGCACACGCACACGCACACGCACACACACAAACATGTGTAGCTTGATTTGTTAATACAGGCTTACGAGAGCTTCTAGCACACACAGGCTTAAGCCTATTATAGTTCATAGTTGCTCGCCGAAAATAACCCATTTTCAAGCAAACAACGAGATGTATCGCAGTGTGCTATTTTTGGCGAGCAACACCATTGTGTGTGGAAGTATAAACGAGGCTTTAGTGTGCTGGCCCACTCTTGATAAATGGCTCAAACGGTGTACTGTCCACTGTACTTTAAAATGTAACTGAACATGTTAACTGATAATGCTAGAATAAAAGGATGCTTGTGGAGGCAAAGAACAAATCAATCAATAAGTTAAGACCTCTGCTTGCCAGCCCAGGTGGAGATACAGTTTGTGTATGCATGTATAAGACTGTGTGCGAATGTGTGTGTGTGTGTGTGTGTGTTGTGTGTGCTGTTGAATGGGCAGCGAGGCAGATCAAAATGGATGAAATAATGATGAACACCGACATCTCATGCCTCCTAACGGGTGCCGAGGAAGAGAGGAGGAAAGGAGCAAGAGAAGTGGGCACATCATCACATCATTATCTGCAGCACTGCTGATACACCTCTCAGAATCTGCTTGCTCGTGATCTTTCTATTCAACCAGTCAATACAGTTACATCGTTTTTGGGAAATAAACATACCTCCTGAAAGCCACACACACACACACACACACACACACACACACACACACACACGCACACACGCACACGCACACGCACACGCACACGCACACGCGCACGCGCACACACACACACACACACACACACACACACACACACACACACACACACACACACACACACACAAAACAGCTCTCATAGAATAAAGCTAAACTAAATCTCACGACTGAAAATGTAATGATGATGTTTAGGTATTGTCGTTCTAAAGCTATGTTGCTGCTGTTCTATATACAGCCAACGATGTCATTTCAACAAAAAAAACTGGTAAAAGGGCGTTGTTGATATGAATCAGCCTTCATAGAGGTTATGGTGTTTGCGTTGGGGTTAACACTGTGGCATACTGACCAGGTCGGCCACAGGTGACTTCTTGCGATTCTGCTTCTCCACCTCCACCTGCATCTTGGCCATGGGTTTGGCCATGGCCAGAGCCAGCTTGGCCTCCGCCTGCAGCTTCTTCTGTCGACTCACGAAGTCCATGTCCTCCAGGGACTCCTCCTCCTCCTCTGTGGTGTCCCTGTCCGAGTAGGACGAACTCTGCTTCGACTGGATAGATGGAAAGAGGAGAAGGAATTGGACAATGGGGACATGATGGTGGTGGTGATGGTGGTGGTGGGGGTGGAGGTCAAGAAACAACAAAGACAGACATTAGCTTCAACAGGCCTTTGGTATTTATTTATTTATTTTAATGTCCCCATTTGGGTCTGATTTAAATGAACACAGAGGATTTTACTTTACAAGTGGTTCGGGCCGATACGCGGCCCTCACACCTGTCGCCCTTCTGTTGTCATGTTCCGCCGGCCGGCCGGCCGGCCGGGGCCATATTTAGTCACGAATATCAACCCAAAGTCCATACAGTAGTGATTGTTCTAGAGCTCCATATATGGAGCGGACTGATTTGTTTGCGCCTGATGCCATGACGACACAACACACTCCATATTTGGGCGTAGCTGCATTGGTTATGGCTGAGTCATTGTGACATGAGCGTGATATGACTTGGTCCTCCGGCCGGTCTACCATCAGCCTCCCATTAGCCAATGTTAATATAGGATACAGATCTTGGCCTGGTCCAGGCACCTAGGCTCAATGTAGCGACGGCCTTTGCTGCATGTCACTCCCCATCTCTCTCCCCATTTCCTGTCAGCATACTGTCCTGTCAAATAAAGGCATAAAAGCCCAAAAATAAATCCCCCCCTAAAAAAAGGATACAGATCTTCACTGACAAGGATGTGTCACTGTATGGAGAATAACACCTGAGTGCTTAACATAGAGAATGATGGTAATCCTCTCTCTCTCCACCCCCTTCTCTCTCTGTGTCACACACTCTCACAGTCTCTCTCTCTCTCTCTCTCTCTCTCTCTCTCTCTCTCTCTCTCTCTCCCTGTCTCTCTCTGTGTTAAGCATGTCTCAGGTTGACAGGAGGGTTAATGTGTCCAGTCATCCGTAGCCATGGGTTTGAATTCATCTCTCATTTGCAGCCACTGGATTGGTTAACGGCCCAGAAAAAGAGAGAGCACAGCAAAGGAGATTCACACACTCACGAATTGACAGCTATCTCTAATTCACAACAAATCTCTCTCTCTCTCTCTCTCTCCCCCTCGTTTCTTTCATCCTCCATCTCTAATTGTTCACACCGTGTCCCAAAGATGAATATTGTTTGACTGCTGTACACCGAATTATTAGAAATAATTTTACGACGTCTTCATGAGTTCTCAAAGAGTTCTGCTTCTTCATACTCTCAGGCAAAATACCCAGTTCCTATGTGTGTGTGTGTGTGTGTGTGTGTGTGTGTGTGTGTGTGTGTGTGTGTGTGTGTGTGTGTGTGTGTGTGTGTGTGTGTGTGTGTGTGTGTGTGTGACTGTGTGTGTGTGTGCGTGTGTGCGTGTGTGCGTGTGTGTGTGTGTGTGTGTGTGTGTGTGTGTGTGTGTGTGTGTGTGTGCGTGCGTGCGTGCGTGCGTGCGTGCGTGCGTGCGTGCGTGCGTGCGTGCGTGCGTGCGTGCGTGCGTGCGTGCGTGCGTGTGTGCGTGTGACAGTGGGTAAGGATGTACCATGGGGGACAGTGGTGTGTCCAGACTGGTCTCTGTCTTGCTGTCATCTGCATCGCTGTCCTTGTCGCTGCCACTGTCATTGACAAAACAGATCTGTAGGTTCATCCCACTTTGCAGCCTAGGGACGGACAGACAGACAGACAGACAGACAGACAGACAGACAGACAGACAGACAGACAGACAGACAGACAGACAGACAGACAGACAGACAGACAGACAGACAGACAGACAGACAGACAGACAGAGATACAGACAGAAAGACAGACAGAGGGAAAAAAGGGAGATAAGTCATAATTAGCATGGGATAGAGTCAAATCAGGTCACCGAAAGCTGTTTCTATAGTAATAGACTAGGATCAGGGTCATAAATGGCAGTGATATAAATATAAACACTCGTGTTTAAAGTTACATAGTGCAGCTTTAACTTAACAACTTTTTAATCATGAATTTCACTGATAATTAAACTGTGTTAAAAAATTAAATCCATATCCACATTAGTTCAGTGAACTAAGGCTTTGCTACCCTGGCATTTGGCCATTGTGACCGAAGGCCAAGTGACCTTAACCATAAAATTACTAAATTCCAGGCCTGGTATCTAGTGTATGTATTGTGTGTATGTTATATGTTATGTATATGTGTATGTATACGTGTTAAACGTTTACTGTATAGTATACAGTATGTACTGTATGTGTGTGTGCACATATACTGTACTGTATATCGTCGCTGTCAGGCAGAAATCAGCAGAAACTATTTTTCTACTTTTATTTTTTTTCAAATAAATCAGTGCTATTGAACACCCTTAAAGTCTGTGTGTGGGTTTTACAAATATTGAACCAATGAAAAGTATTGTGGAGTTAGGTGGTTTGTCCCCCATTGATTAGAATGACAAATAGAAATGTCAGACAGAAAAAAAGCCTAGCACCACATTAATGGTCAAAAACCTCCTAACTCCACTTGAGCTGTACTTGGGTAAAGGGGTGATAATAAAAGGACACATTCAAGTATCTGACAATGTATAAAGTCACCATACCGACTTTTATGAGGCAGTATCGTGTTGTCTAAAAACATGTATTTTTTCCCCTGAAAAGTTATTATATTTTGGACATGGTTTCTGCTCGACAGCAGAGATATAGTATCTATAGTATCTGTGTGCTTCGTTCATATGTATACATGTTAAAGGGAGGCCAAAGATAAGAGGAAATTGTCAACATATAGACAGTTAGAGTTCTGCCATGAACTCTAGCTTCCTTCAGAGTACGGTGCTGTCTTGAAGCAGATTTAACGAGGCCTTGTGTTTCCAAACATCGCCCCTCCTGCCTTCAACATGGATCGATCCAGGAGGATGCCTCTGGTAGGTCTGATCCAATCGGTCTGGGATCGACCGGAGTGGGGGGGGTGAAAGCTTGGGCCTCGGAGGAGCAGAACTCTGCTAGATGTGGATCCAGCTCAGCATGGATCAATAATCTGCTTATTTAATGCAGTAATTACAAAGAGAGATGATAGATTACGTAGCACGGATCCAATCACTCCAAATTGAATCAGACCTGTGTGATCAATGGGTTTTGTGGGCAGAGGGCACATCAAAGAACTCCATGTAACTAGTAGCTATACAGTGTTGGGGGAGCTGCTAATTTCACTTCATTTGATAACAAGTGGACATCACATGTTCAGATACAATTAAAAAAATCCTAGGCTTATGACTAACCTTGTTTACCAGAACATAATCACTCTACTTCTAGAGCATTATTATCATCTGACTATATTTTCCCCTAATGATGAACGTGGGATCAATCATCGTATTCTGGCTAAAATAATGGGAAATGTTTTGGATCACAGGAATTGTTAGTGTGTTTCTGTCCCCAACCAATGCTCCTTCCAGTCAAAGGCACTAGTATGTAGGAGTTATGAATGTGTGTGTTTTTTTGGGAAGTGAAAGCAATCAAGTTGGATGAGTGCATTCATTTCCCCTCTCTCTCTCTCCTCAGAGTTAATGTAATTCAGAGAGTGTAAGATTGACCCTTATGCACCCATTTTTACACTATCTGAGTTAAATCGACCATCATTAGTTGGCGGTGTATGTTTCCCTTTTCTCTTATTCACACATTCTTCACGTCACGTGCTCCCGTTCATTATGCTTTCACCACTCACTCACTCACTCACTCACTCACTCACTCACTCACTCACTCACTCACTCACTCACTCACTCACTCACACACTCACACACACACACACACACACACACACACACACACACACACACACACACACACACACACACACACACACGTCTCTCTCTCTCTCTCTCTGTCTCTCTCTGTCTCTCTCTGTCTCTCTCTCTCTCTCTCTGTTCTTCCTTTTCTCTGGTGTGACATCACCCTCCACCACAGGTGCTGAACCCACCAGAGTCAAATGGCTTTAGGCCTGGGGGCATAAATACACTGTCTCTCATCAATCACGACTCACATCATTTGGCAGTGTAAGTTTCCCCTTTCTCTTGTTCACATATCTATTGAAAGTGTGTCATGCAGTGGTTAATAAAACAAAGCTTTGAACCGAGCTCCCAACCGAGCAATAAACCAGCAACCGTGCTTCTCCAAAACCCCACAGGCCACAGAGAAAAACAAAGCTTACAGGAACACTGAGAAGTGCATAGTAACCGCTACGGAGTGAAAGTGAGAGTGTGGTGACTGGTGATGCAATATGTAAGACAGTGATTCTGATCATTTTAATTTCATGGACTCCCAGATTGATAAGCATGAGGCCACAGTTCCCCATTTGATATGATTTTTTTATCCCAATCTACACTGTAAAATCCTCAGTGTTAATTTCTCTGAGTGTACAAATGTGGGTACAAATACATTTTTACACTCAGAGACACTGAACTACATACCCCCGCAAGGGTCCATTTGGTTCCTAACTATCAATAATTTATTTGTAGACCCCCTCAAATCCTCTAAAGGAGCCCTGGGGGTCCGTGGACCCCATGTTGAGGAGAAACAAGTGATTTAAAAGACACGTTAGCGGTCTTACCGTGAGGACAGGCTGGGCTTGCCACTCTTACTGCAGCTGGTATAGATGCCTGGCCCATCGTCAAAGAAACTGCCCAGTGCCAGCTTCTGCCTGATCGACTCCCTCTCATTCTTTTGGGCCTGTCGAGGAGAAGAAAAGGTTAAGGTTTAGTACACATTTCTTTTGTATTTGTGATAGGAGGACAGCAGCTTTCCTATT
>NC_137606.1:25808871-25811371 GCF_963280865.1 Gymnoscopelus braueri | reverse complement strand
CTTTCTTCATGTCATCTCCCCCCAGCTACGTTCCCCCATCAGAGATCTCCTTCCATCTGAACAACTGAAGCTTTCACTGAAGAATACGAGGCGTTGGGAGCGGAACCCTCAACCCCCTGTGCTGGAGACAAGAGCTCATTGTTCCACTCACACACGCAAAGGCCTCGTGAGCAGCGCAATTCGTTAGTTTTCAGTGCCAAAACAATGAAAAGCAAGTGTTTTCTGTGGTTCTACGAGTGTTTGCATGTGCAGGCTATGTGTGTGTCGCCTTCACTAGCCATCTGTGAGCCACGTTGGAGTCCAAACAGACGACAGAGTCACTCTGATGTGTTTCCCAGGCCTGACTGTGAGACGCTGCTGACTCTATAGCTGCACAAACACAGAAACAGGGTCACTATGTCGGCTGTGTGTGTGTGTGTGTGTGTGTGTGTGTGTGTGTGTGTGTGTGTGTGTGTGTGTGTGTGTGTGTGTGTGTGTGTGTGTGTGTGTGTGTGCATGTGTTGTGTTGACTGTGCAGTTTCTCAGCTGCACATACATTCCTTCATGTTCTGGTAAGTCTCCCTGCTCAAGATAGATTATATTATGTTTTTCTGTAAATATAGCTTATGGTATAGTACGATATTAGCTTACAGTGCATACACGTGTGTGTGTGTGTGTGTGTGTGTGTGTGTGTGTGTGTGTGTGTGTGTGTGTGTGTGTGTGTGTGTGTGTGTGTGTGTGTGTGTGTGTGTGTGTGTGTGTGTGTGTGTGTGTGTGTGTGTGTGTGAGTCTGAGACATGGCTGTCTAGGCAGTGTGACATTCCATTCCAGATAAGAGACATGACCTTTGACCCCTGATAAAGTTCAACCACAGTCCAACACAGGGCTGTTTCTGTCACTCAGACAGAGCACAGTGGAGCAACTCAGCAGGAGCAGGAAAATGATAGATAGAAAGAATGAATGAGGGAGGGAGAGAGAAGGGGCGTGTAGATACAACTTAGAAAGAAGGAAGGAATGAGAGGAGGTGGAGGAGTGTTCAGCAATGGTTCTGAGAGTGATATGTGAGCTTTATTCCACTGAGTGCTGGACGTGTGTGCATTGTGTGTGTGTGTGTGTGTGTGTGTGTGTGTGTGTGTGTGTGTGTGTGTGTGTGTGTGCGCGCATGTTTGTGTGTCTGTGGTTCACAGTGAAGGCCTAACTATCAACTACTTCACCTCAGAAAGAGATAGTGAGGGAGAGAGAGAGAGAGAGAGAGACAGATCCACATCATCATGTGATTATGTCATACCGTAGCAATTCCCAAATATCTAAGTGTTTAATTCCCAAACCCTGAGCATTACGTCAGTCACAGTGTCATTTTTCCAGTAGTACAAGACCCACACACACACACACACACACACACACACACACACACACACACACACACACACACACACACACACACACACACACACACACACACACACACACACACACACACACACAAATAAATAAATGTAACCCTAAACATTAACCCAAACCTAACCCCTAACCCTAAATCTACTGTAACCCTAACCTAAACCCATAAACAATTACTATTACACTTTAGGCATTTAGCAGACACTCTTATCTAGAGTAAAAAAAACACATGAACTGTAGTCAATAAACAACAAGGTAAATAACACCTGTGCACAGAGAACAATGTAGTTCCTCAAAGACATAGGATACCATAGTATACAATGAACCTAGCATCTGTCTAAACAACATGCTAAATAACAAAAACTAGTGGCCAACATATATATTTGCATAGTAGCGTCTATACGCCTACATTCCTAAAATAAATAACCCTTACCCCATCCTAAATGGTCCCCTAATTGTAACCTTATCTCTAAAAGTATTTGTTAACCATGAAAGCAAAATGGTTTTCACAATGTCAATCTCTCAAGTACTACCATACTGTCACTGTACTATAGAGTACAGCTGGCCATCAAAAGTACAGTAATACCTGGTATACACGCACGCATGCATGCACGCACGCACGCACGCACGCACGCACGCACGCACGCACGCACGCACGCAGAGCAGCCTTTACCTCTTTGTAGCCATCTGAGACACAGAGGCCAGAAGCTCTCTTGATGACATCATCCATTCCAACATAGTCCATGTCATTCAGTGGGTGCTTCCCTCCTTCCTCTCCTCTCCTCTCCCTCCCTCTATCTCACAGTTAGCGGGTTAATAGTTAGTCCACAGAAGTCACACCCAGTCATTGCACGTCAGAAGACTAAAAGCCAACTAGCCCCGCCATGTTCAGACGCAGTAATATAAACACATATGTGCCAGAGTCCTCCCTCTGTCCTCCATGTTCTGGCCTGTCCTCTCTCTGTCTCTCTCTGTCTCTGTCTCTCCTCTACTGTTCCTCTGTGGTTCTGCCTCCTGCCTCTCCCTCAGGGCTGTGAATGCACAATGGTCAGAGGTAAGGCCCCCTCAGAGCCCCCTACCTTACACCCTCAGGCCAGGGCGGCCCCACAGAGGGAGAGAGAGA
>NC_137606.1:25793871-25803871 GCF_963280865.1 Gymnoscopelus braueri | reverse complement strand
TGCCAACTCCCTCTCTATATTCTCACTAAGGAAATCATCTAATTCCAGGACAGTGTAAAAATGGACCCAAATGGACCCTCACATCCAGAGTTAAATGAACACTGAGGATTTAGTTGTGTGCCCCACCCCCCCATTTACCCCCCTGTCTTTATTACAATTTCTCTTTTTCTCTTCTTCCCTCCCTTTCGCCCTCCCTCCGTAAGTCTGTGTTGTGCGTGCGAGGGGACAGACATGAGCGGCTGGTTGCCGGGTTACCAGTCTAATTGAGAGGCCTCTGGAGACTTGCCGTTATCAGAGCCTGAACCCTGTGTTTTCCAGTCACCGCTTTTCTTTTCTCTCTCTCTCTCTCTCTCTCTCTCTCTCTCTCTCTCTCTCTCTCTCTCTCTCTCTCTCTCTCTCTCTCTCTCTCTTTATTTCAGCCTCCTACCTGCATTCTCTCTCATATTCTATCAATTAACTTTCTCTTTCATTTTTCTCTATTTTCTTCCCCTCTCTCTGGGCTTAATTTTGTACTCCCTGCTTCTCTCTCACATCACATTTCCATCTATTGCCTCACAAAGCATCATCGTGCCTTCATGCCTTCATTCTTAATCTCTACTGCTTCGAGCCGTGTTCCATATAGACTTTCTCTCCTGTTTCTGTTTCATCCATGCCTTTCATCTGGCATGTCTCTCCACGGAACCCCTTCGATTCACTCTTCTCTGCTCTTCCTCTGTCCCTCTTCTTCCTGACATCTCGCCATCTAGCTTTCATCCATGAACAGACATAGCAGGAAATCCTTATCTCATTATACGACCACTCCCTCGAGCGCCCACACGCACCCAGATGTCCCATAAACCGAGCGAGGCAAATTAATGCCTTTGATCTGGTAGATGTTGTGGGTTTGTTTAGCAATGTTCAATGGACATTTCTAGGACTCTTTAGACAGGGGTTCTCAAACGTTTCAAGACCAAGGAGCCCCAAACTAGCCATAACCTCTGTGAAAAGGCTTTACAATTTATTTATTTTTTGAAAACTGGAAATTGAAAATGTTTCAACACTAATCTTATGAATTGAATTTGAACTGAAATGTAATTAACAAATGTATTAATTATTATCTTATTAAATTTTTTTCCTCTCCCCCCGACTCCCTGGTGCAAATGATGAAACCTTGAACACGGTCATGGTTGGAGGACAGTTTGACTGTGAACCTCTCACGGTTCACAGTCACAGTCAAATGTCACAGTCTTCTGACAGTTTTCATCACTTGCCATCTCTTCCTCTTGAGCTTTTCTCACATTCTTCACCCGATCCTCCCCCTTGTTCTACACAGACGTCTCATCTCTCTTTCTCTATCTCTCTCTCTCTCTCTCTATCTCTCGCTCTCTCTCTCTCTCTCTCTCTCTCTCTCTCTCTCTTTCTCTACCTATAGCTTTAGCTCCTCTCTATCCTTTAATCCACCCACTTTCTCCCTCTTGCACTCCCCTCTTCACTGCATTGCAGACTTTCCTCCCTGGGAAGGACGGTTAGAGAAGAGATGTACAGCTGTGAAGTGCACTCCTTTCATCAACACTGTATCATTCCTCATTAGATAAATCGGGGCACTTCTGTCAAAGGCCTAATTGGAAACACACACACACGCACACGCACACACACACACACACACACACACACACACACACACACACACACACACACACACACACACACAGCATTCTGTTCCTGACTATGACGCCTGCGCCACAGATTCACATTACAGAGGCATGTTATACCTATCTCACGGCTCTCAATACAATCCCAGATAAAGGCATAGATATGCAAACTAAATGTGTCTGTCAGGCATGCAGACTGATGGATTGATGATGCTGAGCCGAGGGCACTGTGACTGTCCTCTGTGGAGGGGTGTGTGTGTGGGGGGGGCATTATTCCACTGAGTCAAGTGCTCTCTTAGCAACCGCCTAGATGTCCGATTCACAACACAACAACATAACACAAAACACATGCTAATTATCCTACACAGATGCCTGACACTCAGGTCCTGCAACAGACAACGACACAGGAACCTTCAATATGGAATTCAATAATTGATGACATAAAACTAATGGGAGAGACAGAATCAATGAAATACATTTACATGCAGCATGGGGGCCTGTCAACTGCAACAAAAAGCACCACCCTAATCCAGTGGTTCTCAAACTTTTTCATGTCAAAGACCCCCAAAATTATATGTATTTGTCCACGGACCCCCATCTCAAAATATTTTTTTCCAAGGACCCCCAGAAGCAAAGATTTGCGTTGCAAATGTTGGCTATATATATATTCAAAGAGTTGCGCAAATATTCACTATTTTTTTAATAGCCAAAGTATAAGATAACGTTTAAAGTGGTTAAAACGATTGACGCTATATTAACTTATTTAGCTGGGGACCCCCTGGTACCCCGCCAAGGACCCCTAGGGGTCCCCGGACCCCACTTTGAGAACCAATGCCCTGATCTACAAATGGAGTCATGTTGGTGGTTGTCTTGCTAAGCGTATGTTTACCTTGTAAGAATGGTTTTCCTGGTGAACCATGATCCTTCACAGCATCCTACAGCGGAGACTGCTTTGCTGGGAGAAATGGACGCGAGTGTCAGTGGGAGAAAGAATCCCAGCCCCGCAGCGGTATTCCGGGGGAGGGGAGGAGCGGAGAGGAGAGGAGAGGAGAGGAGAGGAGAGGAGGGGTTGCAGAACTCGTCCCGGTCCTGATCGGAGCTATCTGCTGCTGTCACTGTCCTTGTGATATAACACCTATCTCCTTTCCCCTCCGATCTATCTACCTACCTGCACTCTTGTGTTTTACCACCTCTTTCTATCCCTCTTTCCTGCCTGTTTCGTTTTTACGGTCTGCTGTCTAAACAGGGCAGGGTCTGATCACTTCTTTCCCAAAAGCCGAGAGAGGGAGGGGAGTGAACGGGAAAAAAAGGGGGAGCCTGGGAGGCGTGTGAGAATGAGAAAGGCAGAAAAAAAGGGATGGTGGGAGGGGAGGAGAGGTGAAAGGGAGAGTACATTCACAGTCGTCCTCTCTCTGGCTCCGATGGAGCAAGGGGGAGGGGCTGATGGGCAGAGAACCCACAGAAAGGGCCAATGGAGAGAGAGAGTGGATGGATGGAGGAGAGGTGACAGCGCAGAAGGGGAGGCAACATTCTGTACATTCTATAGAGCAGGGGTCTTCAATGTGTTTCAGGCCAAGGACCCCCTAACTGAGAGAGAGATGAAGCAGGGACCCCCTCTATATTGTATAAAATTGTGTTTCAGATTAAACTTTATTTTCTTACTTGGCCTGATCTTTTCCCCCTCTACGCCTATACCTCTTTCACAAAAAATAGCAGATCTACAAGCTCACAACGCGTCGCGCTGCGAGGCGTTGTGAGCTTGTAGATCTGCTATTTTTGGCTGAAGTTCTCCTCAGAAAAGGGATGCTAGGGTTCAAGTGGTTAATGTAAAAAAAGATAATCATATCACACAAAAGATTTGGCGGCCCCCCCTGTAGTAACTCTGAGGACCCCCTGTTGAAGACCCCTGCCATAGAGCAAGGTAAAGTCATCCCAGTAAGAGAGAGACAGCAACACATTAGTATATGTGTGTAGTGTATATATCTATATTATCTATATATATATATATCTATTCACCTGTTTCCTAGGCTGTGTGTTTTCCACTTCCTGTCGGATTTCATTGGATATCATTAGTCATCTGACCAGTTTCATTGGATTTCATTGGATCAAATCGACAGGAAGTGGAACACACACAGGAAGTGAAAAGCCTAGGAAACAGGTGAATAAAGTAGGCCTTGCCGAGCCATGTGGTCGATAGGGCAGGAGCCTATCTCCTGTTTCTGTAGCGTGAGGCAGCTGGATGTACAAGTACAGCCTCCTGGACATGACGCTCTGGACATGGCGCTAGTAAATGAAATGTTAATGTTACTATCAGTTTTTCTCTGTGGGTACACTACACTACACTACACTACACTACAGCACAATCACCATTCATTATTTGTACTACCCCACCCACGGCTCTTCTGCCACTGTGTAAAAGTATCTGTGGGCGCTGGATGGCATTTACTGTACCATCTGTGACTGTCTCTCTGCAGGATTATAAAACCCGCGGCAGCAGATGGCTTGGTCTGTAATCCACCAGTAGGCCACCCTATACCAGGATAATCCCTTCCTTCTCCACCTCCCCTTCCCTCCCTCTATCCTGCCATACACCGCATTTTATGTTGCCCATCGACATCTTTGCCCGCTGATCTGTGATTCTTGACGATCACAAACCATCCCTCATTTGTCTCAATGCAGATTACAGAATGTGACTGAATTGATTTTTATCAAAGCATGTCTGTGCCTTTCACTTATTGTCTAAGTATCATAAATCCCAGAATAAAGTCATGCCATATCTTTGCATGACAGATTCAATTAAATCAGACATTTAAAGGTAGGGTAAGTGATTTACTTTGGTTAAAATAAGTGTGTTAAATAGCTCTATATTCTGATAGTACTCATTGCTATAGAGTGTTTGTTCAGTAAAAGGAGTCTCCATGTCTTTCCAGTTCTATATTAAACAGAAAATGCATTTTCAGTGCTCTCTCTTGATTGGCTTAAATGTTGTCACCTACCTGAAAATGTATGTATATTCTGTTTACTGAAGAGCTGGGGCCGAACAAACGGTCTGTAGCAATGATTACCATCAGAATATAGTGCTTTAACCTTTTAACAAAACAAAAAAGGAAATTACCCCAAATTATCACTTAACCTACCTTTAATCCCAGTTTCATTTTTGTGTTATTTTTTTGGGGGACCAGGGCCCTCTCCTTACTCCTCCTCCCTCCATCCATTCTCCTCTCTGAACAGATCTCTCTATTGGCTATTGATCTTGTTTGGGTAACGTTGTTTTTCCCCCATAAACCCACTACTGGGTTTAATGACCTAGTGGTGGATCGATGGGCTCCCTCCTGTGATCTCTTGGCTCAGGTCTGCACATGGCTTGATTTGGTCGGGCCGTCCTGCTTGGTGCCTGTGGAGGCATATTCGACCGGCACCTCTCCAAATATTCTACCCTTGACTTTCGTAGTAAGACTTTGATCTGGGATACAGCTAGAGTCGTTTTTCCTATCTCGTTTTTCTTGTTTGCTTTGAAGCTTGCTAATTAGGCAGTGAAGTGGAACTAGGAGGTTCATGCAGAGTCTATTTGGATTAAGTAGGGAGCATTAAAAACAATAGTTAATTTAGATTTTAGTATTGTGTGTACAGTGGAAAACACTGTGAAGGTTAGGCAAGAGAAGAAACATCTTCTGTTGAATGTTTTAATGTTCTAAAGTGGCCTGGCGGTTGCTGGTAGCACAAAGGCTGTGGATGGGTACGGAGACAGAACAGTCATTTGATATGGAGGCTCTTGAATCCAGCCAGTGAGATCTATAAACCCGAGTCTCTCTCAGGGATTCGAAAGGCTGCATGGGTTAACAAGATCAGAAGTGAAGCCAATGGACTGTGGGTATTCAGTCAATGTTCACAGTGCCAGCGCCAGTATTCAGGTTAGGTTTGCACTGCTTCAAAGACCTTGATGCCCAGTTGCCCACCCTTCTTGCCTGGTGAATACCAATATATTCACGCAGTCTTTCTTCCATGCCTCATTGCACTCGTGCACGTGCACGCGCGCACATGCACACACACACACGCACGCACACGCACGCACGCACGCACGCACGCACGCACGCACGCACGCACGCACGCACGCACGCACGCACGCACGCACGCACGCACGCACGCACGCACGCACGCACGCACGCACACACACACACACACACACACACACACACACACACACACACACACACACACACACACACACACACACACACACACACACACACACACACACAAAGGAGGTGCAGGAGCAGAGAAACTTTGATGTATGAATCCATGAGCCATGCATGCTATGATGTGAAGAGCCCTAGCAACCGGCCCCTTCCCTCCGTCACCATGGCAGCAGTCAGTCACCTTCACTCCCTGCTGACCTTCAGCGTGGTTGTCAAGGTGACAGCGTGACTCGTGGTTCAGGTGGTCAATTAGATCCTGCTGCTTTGTCCGCACCAGTAACATAGCATTGCTGTCGGGGAGAAAACTTGTAACTCCATCATTCAAACTTGTTGTTTCTCTCGTAAAATGAATGCCCCACTTCGTCGTACAAGAGCGTCGCACAGAAGTAGCGAAGATAGCCGGTCTACAAGCCCACAACACGTTACATCGTGACATGTTGTGAGCTTGTAGATCTGCTATTTTTGTGATTTTTTTGAACGTCAAAGTGAAAGTGCTCAAATCTATCTGTGGGTTTTATAAATATTAAACCAATGAAATGTATTAGCAAGAGCTTGTGTCTGAATGATGACTAACATTGGATGCATTGGAACACGGGTCCTTTTTAACGGTTTAACACGATCTGTACCAGAATAATGATTATTTGATGATGTGTTAAAATGATGTGTTGATGTGTATTGGCTAGGACATTAATCATTCTATGACGAACATGCTTTGGTGTTCCACATAGAAATAACTGCATATTGATCTTGGTTCTTCCATGACAAGTGAACAACATTCAAGCATTCTTTGTTCTACAACATAAGTCTCTTTCCCACAAAGAATCCATAACATTGCTGGATGAATTATATTCAGCAAATTATGGAAGAAGTGGTTAGCTGTCACTCAGCTGGATTTTGAATAGATTTCTTCTGTTCTTTTCAGAGCGTGTGCTGTTTTTGTCTTTGTTTTGCTTACCACTGTGCTTTGGTGCCAAGCACACTTGTCTTTTTGTGTTAATAACTTATTGATACGTTTTCTGAAGCCTCGTGGTGTCCTTATGGACCACTTATCTCGGGATCTTTGCTTTGTTATATTTTCTATCATTCAGTCAATCGCTCACTGAGCTCCTTTACGGAGAATATCTGTATGGTGCCTGTTCCCACATTAGATGACTGTAATGTACATAATGCTCGTATGAGAGGTGTGTAAAGGCACATAAAAGTCAAGACCAGGCATTTGTGAAACTTAACTTAGGCTATTTTTGATAATTTAAGCACGCAATAAATATATCTTTGCTGTCGGGCAGAAACCAGCTAACTCCAAAATATTCATTTTTTGGGAAATGAAGAAACTAAATATATTTTTTTTCAGGAAATGAAGAAAGACTTATATTTAAAAAAAGCAATACTGCCTTATTATTATTATTGTGACTTTTTATATTGTCAGATACTTGCATGTGTTATATTGCTTCATGACACTGCTTAATATAGGCCTACAATAATAAGCAGGACTTTGACTATTACAATAACAATGATCTAACATAGATTTTAGAAATAGAATGAATTGTTTTCATAACATTAGCGTCAGTTCTAAGTTTGATAAACAGGTACACTGCATAGTAACTTTTAACAGGCTACAGGGGGAATAAAACCTGCCTCGTTAAAGTGTGTTTATCCTCCGCTCTGCAGCAGCTCTGAGCTCTATGTGCCACGCAGGGGAGAGGGGGTGGAGTTAGCTGCTTTGGCGGACAGCGACGATATATTTTTCGAACTATTTTTCAAATCTCTCATTTATGCCAACATTGTTCTGATGAAGCCGTTTTGTTCATAGAACAAAACATCACATATTATGGAAATATAAAATCTAACTCTTTCATACCCACTTCACATCACTGACTGATTGACACGTAACTGATTCAAACATAAATATGGAACACTGGCTGAGGATCAATGGCAAGGTAAAGGTTCTGTTATATGGTCGCACAGACCCTGAGCAGACACTTATGAGGTCCGTACAGCTGTAATTTTATTTGGCGAAAAAGGAATTGGGCTCATGAGCTGGGCTTTAAACTGAGAAACGCTTCTCATAGGACCAGAGACAGATGTATGTGTTCGTTATTTCCTCCCAAGATCATTTGACATCATTTGTTGGACAAATGTACGTGTCTTGCACAAGGACATCAGTTTGCTCTTGGTAGACATTATATCTCTGAGGCTTTGTTTTCTTCCATGACAATATGAAAAATATAATTACGCCGTTGCGCTCTGCACAGTGCACTGCTCTTTTAGGGAAGGTAATGAAAAGCAATCCTTTAATAGGTCAGGATTGAATCAGAAGCACAATATATTCAGCGTAATCCAACCCACTTCAGCTGCAAGTACTCTGCCCTTCTCCCAGGTCTGTTGCTTACATAACATACCACCTGCCACGCAATTCACACTGGTTTCCCAAAAAGAGAGCAACTCTCAAATGAATGTGCACAGACAATTCCATTGCAATCCGGTCAGTAGTTTTTGAGATGTCCTGTTTGGGACACAAAGTGTTGGATGAGCAGATGGACATCGCCATCCTTTGAGCCCTGCCACTAGCAGAGCTAAAACACAGTGTGATTCAAAAATAGCAGATCTACAAGCTCATAGCGCGGCACCGAGTGCCGCGCTACGAGCTTGCAGATCTGCTATTTTTGAAAAATCGTGAAAAAATATTTTTTATATTCTTTTCAAAAAACTGTTAGGATTTAGAAAACATTTTTAAGAATCGCCTCAGGCCTTAACTAACCACAGGAATCAGATGTCTCAGGCAGCCCAAATCAGCAGAGAGAATATCGGCAGTCAGACAGATTATCAAGTGGAGAGAGACAATCTTGTCTGTTGACTCCAAAAACAGGTTTGGGGGAAAACCTCAGTATGAAGTGTTGCTCTGAGCTGGCTAACATCAGCCTTAATCATCAGCTGGTAATGTCTCTCCAAATGCTGACCGGTAAGGATGAACATTTTGTTGAGGATATGAATTGCACTGTGAGTAGCCTACCGCACAGACATTTCTGTGCACTGTTACTGTATGTCAATTATCACTCGGTATTCATACAGTATTACATGCTCTGTGCCTGTTTGGAGCGGGAGACACATCCACACTGTGGGTGTGTGGGTGTGATGTAGATGTACTGGAGCTGTTCCCTATTCTCTCATCCTCTTCTTCTTTCTATCTATCTAGTCGTGCATCAAAACAACATACAGAGCATATACTGTAGACTGCTCCTCTCCGTGTGTCTATTTATAGACACAGGCACAAGGGTAGAATACCATGGGAACCTTATCAATCTTTGAATTACATAACAGCCCAATCTACTGCAATGTTATCTACAAGGATCAAGGGTGGGCAAGCAGAGAGGAGCTTTGAATGACAGGTGGTAAAATAAATTGCCATTGCACCCCTCCCCAAGTAATAGGTATGATTGACCCAATCTGCAAAAGCAGCAGTTTCTTTAAGAGCATCCTAACCTTATCTTTCTGTCTCTCCCCCTTTCCACTGGTAACTAAAATCTCTCCCCCTCCCCCCTGCAGAGAGAGGGAGCAGAGATGCTTTTAGTGAGCTGACATTTTGTGTCGGTGTGAAAAACATTGTGCATAGTGAAGCAGGTTGCCTCAGTGTGAGGGCCAGACTTTGGCAGTAATGAGCTCTCTCTCTGACAGGGAGTAACTGATGGTGGAAGGCCAAGGAGGCATGGCGTGTGTGTGTGTGTGTGTGTGTGTGTGTGTGTGTGTGCACGAGTGTGCGCGTGTGCGTGTGCGTGCGTGTGTGTGCGTGTGTGTGTGTGTGTGTGTGTGTGTGTGTGTGTGTGTGCGTGTGTGTGTGTGTGTGTGTGTGTGTGTGTGTGTGTGTGTGTGCGCGCGTGTGTAGGTGTAAGCGAGAGAGAGAGAGTGAGGGGGTGTGTCTGTGTGTCTAAGTAAGAGATGTATATGTAACAGATAGAGAGATAGGGGCCACCAGTGCCTGTTCTAATGAGGAAACTGTGTGCAGTGAATAATGTGCAGTTGGTGGCACAGATATTCAGGCATGGAGTGCCTGCTCTACATTTCTACATTAGAGAAGACACATTTGCACACTGGCATGTGAAACACGGAACAAGTGAATCAATGATTATCAATTATGCTGGGGATAGGAAATAAGCCATCCTGAAATACTAGGAGAGG
>NC_137606.1:25783871-25788871 GCF_963280865.1 Gymnoscopelus braueri | reverse complement strand
AGTCCTGGAACAGACCACATAGCACACAATCCTGAGGAAACTGAGACCCACATGTGGCCATGCACTGCTGGCTCTAGTCTGCTCCAGTCTATAATACACACTCTCAACTTACATATCACATTGTTACACTCTCTCTCTCTCTCACACACGCACACGCACACGCACACACACACACACACACACACACACACACACACACACACACACACACACACACACAGGATATCAGGGTAAAGGAATGCAGCGCTCCAGGGTGTTTACAAGTGATAGAGATGTAGAGAGGCTTTTTCTACAGCGCGCTTCAGCTCATATTGGAATCTTAACTCAAGTTGACGTCGCACTTAAGCTATCAAATTAAATCACGAAAGAAAGCCCAACTCTACAGAAAACATACTCTCATAGCAGAAACAATTCATTATGTTTTACCTGTGTTAAGTGCCCAACTCGCTTTGGGGAATCCAAGGTTAAGCTGAGATGAAACAATAGTCCACAGGCAAAAACAAAACAGAAGAAGAAAAGATCCCACCACCACCACCGGCAGACTGTCAGAAGACCATGAGCACAATTAGATATCCTTTGAAGTAGTTACATGAGGTTACATGAACGTGTGTGTGTGTGTGTGTGTGTGTGTACGAACAGAAGAAAGAAGACTGAATGGCTTTGAAGCAGACAGCATGTCCTGCACACAGCCAGAGTGAGTGAGCCGTGGCGCGCAGACTGCAGAGGGCCGGGCACGTTTGAACTGGTCGAAACCACACACACACACGCGCGCACACGCACACACACGCACACACACACGCACACGCACACGCACACACGCACACACACACACACACACACACACACACACACACACACACACACACACACACAGTGCATGTGCTTAGGGGGATGAGCCAGATATCCGAGCTTCAGCCAGATCGACACACCTGGTTGCTAAGCCCCCCACCCCTCCCCCCCACCCCCCAAAAAATGCACCCGACCCCCACTGTTTAGCCTCGCCCTCTCAACATACTGCCCAACACACTGTTATACTCTGTACCAACCTCCTCTATACTTAATCACATTAACCCTGGTTAACATAAAGGGCTTATGTGGTTAACACACTCTCTTGCCTTGACAGGTTAACAAGCTGACCCTGTCACCCTTCACAGTGAGATCCCAACTGCTAACTTAATGCTGGGTTCATTTTTACACTAGTTAAATGAACACCCACACTTTTACTGCGTAGCTATCGCAATCCATTGCTCATGCTAGCAAATACAGTGCAGAAACGAGTAGCTTGAGCTCCAGCGTGAGTATTTTACTCTCGGTGCTTCGCCCACTTCTATCCACTATTGGCTACTCTTCAGACTTTTCGTACCCTACAATTTTCCACCTTTCCTCCCCTCCTCCCCTCTCCCTCTACGTGGCACTGTCTGAGAGCTTGTGCGTGGGTAGTAGTTAGATTGTTAGTGGTGGGTGTCGAACAGAGTTCAACTATAATCATGGAACACACTGAGATGGGAAGGCGAGAGAGAGAGAGAGAGAGAGAGAGAGAGAGAGAGAGAGAGAGAGAGAGAGAGAGAGAGAGAGAATGAGCTGCTCCCATTTGTATTCCATAACTGTCTCCTGCTTTTATTTTCCACAGCCCTTGAGTGATTGTCTGGGGCAACATGCTCCACGCTTCTATTATTATATTTTTTCCCTCCCTTTTTTATAGTGAATTTGAGAATAGGCTATTAGGCTGGTCCTCCCACACTTGTCAACTGACTGGCATTAACAACTGAGAGGACAAAGGACAAAGGCAGATACAGTTAAACACATCCCAATCAAGTAAGGGATAATGTACAGTGAGGCGGTCATTATTGGAAAATAAACCTGCATGAATAACCACCTCATTGTACATTATACTGCTTATTACACGGCTACCTACGACTACGAGCATCGAGCAAAATAAGTAATTTTAGGTTAATTTTTCATTTCAAGTTTCTGCTTCCATACAGTAGCAACGTACACAGAGATAGAGCAGTGACTCAGAAATAACAGAATTCTGTGATTGATTGACCAATCAGAATTGCATATTCAACAAAGCTGTGTAATAAAGTAGAGATAAAACATACTGTAGTAACTAAGCAATGTAAACAGCAATGTGGTCCAGGTGTTTACAAATGTGCTGCAGCACAGTTAACTTGTGAAGCAGTTAGTTTGTGCTTTTTTATTTTTAAGATTAACACATTGATTGCCTAGATCGAGTTAACTCGTTTTTAGAATCCATCGCTTGATTGCCTAGAACTCGTTTTTACATTTTTTGGGGAAAATTCCACAAGAGGCGACCTAACACAGCTTTGGAATGATCGATCGTCTCTCAGAGAAGAAAAATGTGGATGTGACATCATTCCAAAAAACGTCACTTCCATCCGCCCCAATGATGGGATTTTCAGAAAAACGGCTGTAACTCAGTTTCTTTTTTTTCCATTGAAAACCACCCGTTTTCAGCGGACCAAAGCTCCAAAATGGCGGATCGCGGTTGGAAACTTGTCGTTCCCATGGATACACAGATCCTTCCGTCTACTCACAGGAAACTTTTTCCGTGTGTTTTTTTTACACAATGTCGGTTCCACGGCGTTTCAAATATCATCGGATTGAGGTAATTATACGCCGGCACGGGGATAGAAAACTATGTTTAATATCTTGGCAATCAATGTGTTAATAAGTTAGATTTTGTCATTTCTGGCCGAGGGAATCGCAGTGGTGCTTCGCGGTCTCCCCAGACAGCAGGCAGTGGTGGCGATGGTAGTGACTTGCAGACAGCTAGTTCAGGTTATTTAGTAGCTTATTTATAAACATTCTGTACATTTTTGATCCATAAATAGGTCATGTAGTAATAAATATAGACTTATTTGTCATCTACAGCTGCTATTTTAGATCTTAGATTTCAAAATGTGCTCCCGTTCAAACGGCCCGCTTTGTCACGCCCAAACAGGCACACCAGCTGAGACTTGAGTGACAGGTGGCACTCATAACCTTGGACACGCCCAATTATTGATAAGAAGCTGCTTCTACTGCACTTCTAGCTTCGCTTTATTTTGTAGCTTCCTTTGGTGTGTACGAGGCTCACACTTTACAGTGTACTAGTAGTGCTAAAGTGAAAGTCTTTGTTTAATCGTGCAGTGCCAGCATTTGGTACAGGTGGCTAGACAACTATGCATACCTGTACCCAAATCGCTCACTGAAAATAGCAGATCTACAAGCTCTCAACAGGTAGACAAAATATAAACCAGGCATAAAGGATACTGTATGTACAGATGCTGCCTTTAGAAGCTGTGACAAGTGTGTGCATTGTGTGTGTTTTGTGCATATCTGTGCATGCAGTATAGTTTATGCCATGTAAGCGTAGGTGGAGTGCTTCAGTGCTCAGGGTTGATAGCATACATATTTTGCACTGTTGATATGCATACCTATATAACATGTACTTCACAGCTGTCATGAGGCATTAGTCAAGCTATGCACCAACATTAATAACAGTGTGAGTGAATGGAGTTTCAAGTGGGCCTGCTCGAGCCGACATGAAAGTATTAGGAGTCTCATATTAAAACATAAACTTAAACGTGAACTCCTATCTCCTTTCCTGCTTTCCTGTGTGTGTGTGTGTGTGTGTGTGTGTGTGTGTGTGTGTGTGTGTGTGTGTGTGTGTGTGTGTGTGTGTGTGTGTGTGTGTGTGTGTGTGTGTGTGTGTGTGTGTGTGTGTGTGTGTGTGTGTGTGTGTGTGTGTGTGCGTGCGTGCGCGCGAGTGTTGCTGCAGGTCCCAGCATATCCATATTACCAAGAGCACTGATCTTGCCCACAGGCTGTTTATAAATGGTGTGAGTATGGGTTTGGGCGTGTGCACGGCGTGATAAAGAAAGAAAAAGAGCAGCCTGCAGCCATGGATTTATATTCAGAATATGCTGCACGGTAGATCAAGTAGAGGTAAATTACTGGGCAGGGGTGGCAATACACTGGGGCCTCTCTGCCTGACTTCTACCTCAAGGCCATCGGAGAAGAATAATATTATTGTTTATCGTTTCGGGGTGCAGAGCTGACAGAAGGGCTGGGAGGATTGTTTTACCCCTTGGTTTACCGGAGGCCCCTGGGGGACCCTCTTTGGCACGTGCCTCCACAGTTAATTACATCCTAATGATGAAGAGGTCAACACGGACGTCATCCCTCAGAAATCCTCGTCGGCCCACACGTCCCTCTACACCCCCCCCCCCCCCCCATTCCAGAGGAAACCACTCCCCGCCCCCCCACCCTTCCATAACCAAACACACCTGTCCCAACTAATGGACGTGGTTACAATATCACTGTTTCAACAATACCATGAAACCACATGCTGGCCTGCTAGCAGTGAACACCATTATTTGTTGACTTGGAGGTAAAAAGCTCTGCAGGTCCGGATGTGAGGACAGGTAATGTTTCAGTTTTTCTGTCCGTTTCTGTCCGTTTGTGTGTGTGTCTGTGTGCGTGCATGCGTGCGTGCGTGCATGCGTGTGCACGGCTGTGCATGTGTGCGCGCACGGCTGTCTTGCCACAGACATCTAATTCCATACATTTATCATCACCATTGATTCTCCTCAGCATGACAGGGCCAAAGAGGCCGTTACCATGGTGATGTGAACAATGAGCACAGCCAATGAGCAGGATGAAGTCTCACCATTTGTGTCACTTTGTGTGAGTGTGTGTGTGCAATGCATGCTTGCGTTGCGTGCATGCGTGCGTGCATGCGTGCGTGTGGGGAGGGGTGTCCTGTCTAGGTACGAGTCTGGCGTGAAGCAGTTTTAGCTTATCTGTATACATTGCAGGAAGTTACAAGCAAGCAGCTTGCCTCAGTGGTGCACCCTGTGGCTCGCTAGTCGCTAACCATACATCTATTGTCACACCAGTTAGTAGACGGGGCAGTCTAGCAGTAGTTGAGCCCCGCTGTCCCCGGTGATTCTGAAAGCACACAGACTTTTTGTGGGTCTACTGAACCGTAACAC
>NC_137606.1:25741371-25778871 GCF_963280865.1 Gymnoscopelus braueri | reverse complement strand
AACATAGTGCCTCACATCACTTTTAGAAGTTAATGAAAAGCAAGCGGCAGCAAATTAAACTTAGGGGTAAGAGGGATTAACCACTTAAACCCTCTAGACATAGTAAACTGGACCTGATTTGGCTCTGTCTGTACTTGGATCTCTTTAATCCGTCTACACCAAATGTCCTCGCCGAAAATGGCCGATCAACAAGCACACAATATGTGGCACTGCAGCTCGTTGTGAGCTTGTAGATCGCCTATTATTGGCTTATGTTCCCCTCAGAATATGGATGCTGCTGGGATTCAAGTGGTTAACAACAGCACATTGTTACGTGACACACATCATTGTCTGATGTTCTGAAAGGATTATCTGACATCTTTCCATCTCTTTATAACAATATTACAACGTTGCAAGCCATATAAACGTCACATTTGCATAGATCATATTCATTTTTGTTATGATACTGTGACAAATAATATTGAATAATAACATGTCATACATACACATATTGCAAAGGCATGTGAGGTATGACCGTTACTTCACACCTGTGCAAACAAGGGGCATTGCTGACGTCAGAGTGCGGTGCAGAATCTATCTACAGTGTAATTCATTGTGACTCAACTCCTTGGAGAAGGGACAACTTGCTGATGCTGTGCAGAGATACAGGGCCACTCTGTCCTGAGAGATCTGTATTTGTCCATGGAACAAAAAACAGGCCAGAGAGACACTGGCGTAGGAGAATATAGGTGAAGTGTTGAACCGTGCTCTATAGAGCAGTGACATCATTGTCACCGGCAACAATGCTGCCACATGCCGTAACAACAATATTCAATCACGCCAGTGAAAATGTGCTGATAAAAAGGGTTTAGTTACATAATGTATGTTGCTTGGTCATTGATGGGAGGCCATGTCGATGACGTCGGTAGAGGGGGCACGCCACAAAGATGTGTGTACCCACTACCATCCTTTTTATATGTAATTTATAGGCTATAGCCTATAAATTACATAGTCTTCAACGTTTTTCAGGCCAAGGACCCCTTAGCTGAGAGAGAGATGAAGCAGGGACCCCCGTGACTCATTGACTGTCATCAGTGTTGTGTAAATCAATGTTTTTGGGCGGTGAAACCGCCCCTATAAGTGAGATTTGGAAAAATGTACAAATATCTTGCGCTGTGATCTGGGCCCAGGAAATTTGTACAATTATCCTGCGCTGTGATTGGCCAATCACAGTCTATTCAGGACTGTGATTGGCCAGTGTCACATGACACATGTGCATAGCCCTATATAAGAAACCATAACTTGAAAAAAACCAAAAGTTTGTTTTTTTCAAGTTATGGTTCCGTCCATCATAAAGAGTGTTTCAATAAATGTATTTATTTTTTGTACATGATTGGTTGACTCCATTCAGTATTGTGATTAGCTAGCAAGACACCGCCCACTTCACACAGGGTGTGATTTTTTGTTTATTTCAGACATTTAACCGTGCACTTAAACCCTCAATACTTGGTAAACTTGACCTTTAGCTCCTTAACATGAGGTGTTGTGAGCTTGTAGATCTGCACTATTTTCAGCCAATGTTCCCCTCAGAATAGGGATGCTAGGGTTCAAGTGGTTAAAGTAAAACAAAGATCCTATCACACAAAAATGTGGCGTCCGCCGGCCCCCCTGTAGTAACACTGAGGACCCCCTAGTCAGGGGTCCCGTACCCCTGGGCTATAGGGCTACATGGCCTATATGTTCCTCCCCAAGATTCGAGGTCAGCATTTCATTTAGCCAGAACTGAGGTGATACACTAGAGTCCAGCTTTTTAGGTGCGACTGTGAGCAATATAATAAATAGGCCTGTGCTACTGCATGACATATTAGCAATGTTTCAATTTATCAACAAGGGATTGCTACTGTCAATTGCTCTGCCAAGTGCCAACCTTACCAATGTGTTAATCTAAGGGACAGCCTGCCACAATGAGCTGGTCACTAGTCCAGCTATTTGCAAAATGGTGTGTCATCGTAGCTCCAATCTGGGAACCCATTCGGTAAAAAAAAAAGAGAGAAAACGTTTTTTTTCCCTTTGTTTTGCCTCTGGGGGCACCACCTCCTTTTTTGTGTAGAAACAGCAACTCGGTTTGGCCCCTCCCCTTTCTTAGTCCACTTCCTCCCCGGGTGCTTCTACGTTCATTCCTACCAACAACACTACATGTTTAGGGCAGCGGTGCTGACAGATTCAGCGGTCAGCTGAATCTGCCTTGAGAGATAATCTGACTGTCCTCCCTCAGTTAATTATAAAAGCTGAATAAACAAAAGAGCAGACATGACTGCGGAGTGCGGAATGTATCTAGACTGTAATGGCTATAAAGTCGGCTATGTGGCAACGGGAAGCCGTGCGAATCCGTCTTATTATCTCGGACACTGACCCACCCGGGTCGCTGCCAAATCGATTGAGCCGAAAAACACCGGCCGGTTTCTTGTAGCCGTAGTACACCGCCTGGATCCATACATTTGCCGGCTTCCGTGGGAAATATCATGTAATTATTTAAAGTGAAGGCAGGGGTCGAGAAGGAGAACAGACTCTCCGCGCAGGCGGGAGCGATGAGTGCGTTCAGCTGATCCGCTATGGGATTAACATTAACCTCCTCCTCCACAGACAGACCAGCACAATACATGCACATTGCACACGCACACTGACAGCTGCACACAGATCCCCACCCCGCAGCCAGGCGGCTGTTTGGGGCGTTTAATTCATGTCAGAGAGACTATTCTTAGATCTATCCCGTGATTTCGTAGAGAGGTGGTGGTGGCGTCGGTTTGTAGGGAGCATTGCACGGTGCATACGCCCCAGTCTTTGAACGTAACATCAATGCAAGCCAAGTAGGCAATTTTATATAGGCTATAATAAAGCCTTTTAACATCTGTGAACAGCACACATGCATGATCACAAGCCTTATGCTTATATTTCCAAAGATAAGCCCTACATCGATCATTTAGTAGGCTATGCGGAACGCCGTTCATTCTTAGCATACTCTCTAATGATGTAATGTTTCCCCAAAAAGTCCCAGGAGAAACCTGATATCCTCAGGCAACAGAACAGCGGTGCCAGAACCGCCCAACATCACAGGGCGGATGACAGCCACATAACGGCTCTGTGACACCCCGTGAAGAACATTATACACACTATAGCCTACACTACACACTGTTCAAATGCAAAGTCACACACCTTAATGAATCATAATCTGCCCAAACAAAAAGTAGCCAGGCAGCAACATCACCACCGCTCAGATGAGGTAATAATACTCACTGTCATGTTTTCTGTAGGTTCTCCGCTGTCTCAAGACATCGTGAAGTAAATCCCAGCTCTAGACAACGGCGAATGTTTTTTTTTCAAACAGCTTTATAACAATAAGGTCAGGTGGTGGTGGACGGTGGTGGTGGACGGTGGGCTAGAGGAGCCTATACGCTGGTCAGGTCGCCGCTATACCCGGATAAATCACATCAGAGAGCCGGTAGGTAGATGATTCAGAGCGCCGGACCCGGTCAGTACAGTCATCGCTGTGTAGTAGGCTGGCCGTGCGCCGTGGAGTCAGCGCTACGGTATAGCCTACAGCCACACCGGAGTCTGACCGACTTCAGTCAAACAAATCAATGCAAAAACAGGAGACTTCAGCATCAGATCCCCGCTTCCAACCCGAGCGCAGGTCACTGTCTGTGTCTGACACCCTCTTTCTTCAACGGCACTGGTCAGAGTAACGGCTCAGCCTCAGCGTGACTGTCTGTCTGCAACCGCGCTCGTATACTGTAGCCCTACGTCGACTGGAAACAGCGTAGCCTACGCTCCTCCGAGGAGCCCCGAGTCCCGTGTGGGCGACGTGCGTGCGAGCGAGGGCTTTAAGAAGCGCACACACACCTCCCTTATAGCTCTGCTATTACACAGCCTTCATAACTGTGTGGGGCTCTAGTAGTCTACACACCCTCCTCAACTCTGTGTCGCAACCTGGCTGCAGTTCACTTCTGAGTGAGGAGAAAAGTGACGACGACAAACACTGGCTGGCCCAACCTTCTGCACCCACTGACCTTGCCCAGGATGGCAGCTGAGAGAGAGAGAGAGAGAGAGAGAGAGAGAGAGAGAGAGAGAGAGAGAGAGAGAGAGAGAGAGGCTATCTAGGTGAATTATTTAACATAGCTGTGGTGTTCTGAATATTTCCAATGCTATTTTCTGTCACAATGTGAATTACATATAGAGCTACATCAACCTTGGGGAATCTCAAGGACCCTTCTGTTGTCATAAAAGCCTAATTTATAGCTACTTTGTTGCAGGACCATGTCACTGGTCAAATATAATAGATTTTCAGCAGTTGAAAATCAGGTTCTTTTGGGAGAGTGAAGGGGTGGAAAGGGTTCTCTTCTCAAGTCATTTGGCGCAGATGTCAAAAGGACGGACACACACACACACACACACACACACACACACACACACACACACACACACACACACACACACACACACACACACACACACACACACACACACACACACACACACACACACACACACACACCAAAGCACCATGCAGATGGCAGGTGAAGTGTCAAACCAGAGGAGGCTTAAAGCAAACCTGGCAGGATATCTTCATGTTTCATTTCACTCCCTTATGTAGCAGCTGGTAATTTACATATTCAGACGTGGTAATCAAGCTAATGTCATTGATAAACTGCTCCAGTACACACACATATACTCCATAATCCTCTTTGGACCATGAACTAGAAAGTCACACAGCAACATCTTGAAGAGACATTTGCACACAAAACGACAGGTGCATTGGAGAAAACCATGGGCTGATCATTGCAGAAGAAAAGCTCTCAAACAATGTCTTCAAAAATACAGTTTTAATGGGACACACAACGTTTCAGTCCAAAGACCTTCATCGTCTGATGTTGTTGGAGTTAGAGGGGCTCAGGGGGTTTCTCTAGGTCGTCCTCAGACAAGCCCTCCAGCTGTGTCTACGGTCATCTCAATCCTCCATACATCTGGCTTGCTCGCCAGTACTTTCCCTGATTGGCCAGCCTAATATTCCTGAATCCTATCTTCTCACTCAGTCTTAGTAGCCCCTCATACAGATGCTTGTTGGTAACATGCTCGTTCTGGATGAAGTTTAGTGTGGCACACAGCGTTCTGGTTGGTGTAGCACCCTGCATCCAAGGACCTCTGTAGAGCAGGCTTCAGGGTCCAGCATTCACAGCTGTGTAGATGAATTACAGACTCTAGCCGCAGAGAAGAATTAACTGAGCAGCACTTCAAAGACCTCTGACTGAGCTTCTCCTTGCATTCCAGTGGGGACTCTCAGCTAGTAGAAATCTGCCGAAAGAGGAGAGACTGCAGGACTGCAACGAGGCTGTGCCTATCAGTTCATTTTCTGGTTACTCCCTTCAAGTCCAAGATCTTCTCCTCTGCTTCTCCCGAGTTTACTTGCCTATTCCCCAAACATCAAAGGGTCATTGTCAAGCAATTGAACTTGTGTATGTAGTGAATCAGTGTATTGTTAGCTAAAAGATAAGGGACTTTGGGGCTTTTATCCATTGTGATTGTAATATGAGTTAATGTTCACACCAGGCAATTAACTTCATTAACTTGTCAACAGGAGGCAAATGAAGTGGTTTAGACTACGCACATATCTCACAATCAAACATGCATGCACACACTGACGCATGCACACACACACGCACGCACGCGCACGCACGCACGTACGCACGCACGCACGCACGCACGCACGCACGCACACGCACACACACACACACACACACACGCACACACACACACACACACACACACACACACACACACACACACACACACACACACACACACACACACACACACATATGCAATTTGGTTTCTTTGCTGAGTTCTTATGAGTAATGTTAGACTAAATATGCAGATAAATATTGTTGGTGTGGAATCCTTTCCACAGTAAGAACAAAATAAAACAACAGGCACAATGTCAGAGGGGCCGTCTAACAACAGATAAAGACGTCAGTGGCGTGTGTCACAACAAAGACTTTGGATCAATGTGTTCCTCAAACCTACAAAGGGATGCTGACTTTTACTGTGCCTTTGATGTAGGGTGATGGTCAAAGAAGAAAGCTCACCATTCAACATCACTCACAACATCTCCACTTCAGGCAACACTAACAAATCACACTGCCCATTTGTTTTTCTCTCTGTGCCCTGTGGTGCCAAGGAGCAGAGCTGCAGTGCCCGTGAAACTGCCAATCAAAGGAATTGACCAACAAACGCAACGGTTGCATGGGGATGGGGGACTGCGGGGGCAGAAGTAAACTCTGAAAAAACAGATCCATCTGGATCTACTGTATCTGGGCAGGGTGCACCATATCTGCCTACCTATCAGTCAGTGCTCCGGTGCAGCAGGGACTATCTGGCAGGAATCACTTAAGGCCTATTACTGACAGAGAGATAAGGCTGGAGAAAAGAATAGCCCTCAGATAATACAGAAAAGTCAGGTAACATCTTCCTCTGCTTATATCTGTCTCACAGCCGTTTAAAAAACAGGCTGCTCCTGACAGTCGGTGAGAAATTGAAGCTGTCTCTCCCTCGTCAGGAGCTCACCCACTCTAACGGAGAAACACAGGAGTGACCTTGGAGGCTATACTCTCTCTTCCTATTTTTTTTGTCCTGGGACTGAGGGAGAGAGAAGGAGCTTACATTGAAAACAACATTTGAGCTGAACCAAACGACATAAGATGAAGCATCAGAAACATAACTGTGGTACAAGGCTTGAAGTCATGGAGGTTTCCTCCTTGGTAATGAGAGACATCAAGCCTTTTTTTCAGCAGGACAAATAATGCCCAATGCTGGCTGTTATGAAATACATCTTTATACAGTACACTCTAACCAAATACATTTTCCTCCTAATACTACTTTAACGATTGCTTTAAACACTCGTACAGGGCCGTACCTGTGGTTTGATGTGTTTAGCTCATTGATTACGACTCACTTTCACCAAGAAACGCTGGAAGCCGAGTGCACTGAAACACGATGTACGGCACTAGGAAGAGGCATGGCAGGTCAAAAACGCTTTCTGTAGACACAGCTCCTTAAGTTTCATATTTGTGGCCAGAGGTGCCTCTGTTTTGTGACATCATGCATGTATGTAGTGGTCTGACCTATTATTGGTCTACTTTTCAAGGACAGACATGCATACATACAGACAAACCCTGTTCTAGATTGAACAGGAGACCTGGTATGCCAGACCCAGACTTCACATGACGTGTCAGCCTGTGTCTATGCCCATGTATGGACGAAAGGGGGACAGACTTTTATGGCTGGGGCCTAAGGACAAAGTGACCAAAACCTGTTTTTTGCCCATGTATGGAGAAAACAGGTACAAAACATGCCCATGTATGGACGAAAGGGGGACAGACTTTTATGGCTGGGGCCTAAGGACAAAGTGACCATGCCCATGTATGGAGAAAACAGGTACAAAACATGCCCATGTATGGACGAAAGGGGGACAGACTTTTATGGCTGGGGCCTAAGGACAAAGTGACCATGCCCATGTATGGAGAAAACAGGTACAAAGCCTCATGTAAGCCAGACCCCCTGGGTCCGGCAAAAAGACCAGGAGACTTGGTTCTGCCAGACCCAGAATAAGTACTTTATAAGATCAGAGCACTACGTCACGGCTAAGCCGGACTTCACATGACGTGTCAGCCTGTGTCCCTTTTCAGAGGTCCCTTCTATGCCCATGTATGGACGAAAGGGGGGACTGAATGGCCGGACTTCGCTTGACGTGTGTGCAGAGGAACAATTCCGACATCCCCATATATGGACGAAAGAGGGACAAAAGATGGACAGACATTTAAACCCATATATGGACGAAATAGGGACAAAGCCTCATGTAGGCCGACCGGGACAAAGCCTCATGTAGGCCGACCCTCTGGGTCTGGCAACAACAAAAAGATAGACCCGGACATGACGTCATTTAAACAAAAAAAAAGCTTGTTTCCTTCCTTTTTGTTTGTTTTGGAAAATGTCTATCTTCATTCCTGTTTTTTTTGCAAAAACAAGCCACATTCAACTGGCCACAACTATGTTACAGATTACCGCGACCGGACAATTTTTTCCTCCCGATTCTACGAGACCCCCGGGTGTGTGCAATGAGGCGTTCGCCGTGAGGACGGCCGGCGATCACGGAAAATATACCATGATTTTTCAAAGGTTTGTAAAAACACTCGAAAATCGCTGGCAGTGGCTTGGCAAACGATGTGTTATTTCGTGGCAGTCAAAGAGTTAAGCCCCGCCCCATATGTGTTCCTATTGGCTGGGGTTTAAACAGCCTTAACTCCAGTTCCCAGTATGCTAAATGCTTCAAAATTAGTAGGTGGTCTTGTTACGGGACAGGCTGCAATTGCTGAAGCCCCGCCCCCTCTGCTCTCCTATTGGCTGGGGTTTAAACGGCCATAGCTCCAGTTACTAGATAGAGAAAATCCAGTCCTATATTGCGCTGATCAGAGCAATGGTCACCGAGTTATGGCTGTTACACTGCTGTAGTGCCCCACATGTGTGCAATTAAGTATTTTTTGGGGGTGTGACTATTATCATGGCAGATCCCTGAACAGCATTTGTGCCATGTTTGTTGATGTTTGGTGCCAGTGGCACGGCACACTCCCGTGTCAGCCTGGTGTGACTCTTGTCATGGCAGACCCCTGAACGGTGTTTGTGCCAATTTGTGTTCTAATAAGAGCAACGATGCACTTGCAGCACCCAGGTCCACTGTGTGGACACACCTGTGTATTTTCAGGTTACCTAACAGACTGAAACTCTTGCTACACTGCTTACAGCGGAAAGGTTTTTCTCCAGTGTGAATACGCTGGTGTTTGTTCAAACTAACTGACTGACTGAAACTCTTATGGCACTGTTTACAGAGGAAAGGTTTTTCTCCCGTGTGGACACTCTGGTGACATTTCAGGTGATGCATTTGACTGAAACTCTTGCCACACTGTTTACAGTGGAAAGGTTTTTCTCCAGTGTGAATACGCTGGTGTACCTTAAGGTTACTTAACAGACTGAAACTCTTGCCACACTGTTTACAGTGGAAAGGTTTTTCTCCAGTGTGAACACTCTGGTGTTGGTTCAGGTTAGCTAACAGACTGAAACTCTTGTCACACCGTTTACAGTGGAAAGGTTTTTCTCCTGTGTGGACACGCTGGTGTGTCTTCAGGTTACTTAACAGACTGAAACTCTTGGCACATTGTTTACAGATGTGAGTTTTCTTTCCTGTATCAGTCAGACAATGTCTCTTTACTTCCGATTGCGTTAAAGTCTTGGTAGACTCTTGACTGCTGTAAGGACTTGATTCTTCTGAGTTTCCTTGCTGCTGGCTCGTTGTCGGGAACAGTGGGTTCATCGTCAAAGGTGCTGCTATGCATCGGCTGTAATGGTCCAAGAACTAGTGATATGTGGCCTTACGATCCGGGACTGGTTACGGGGCAATCACCTGGTTCTCTGCTGGAATAGTTCCTCTTGTAGGTGATGAAGACTTCCTCGATGTCTCTCTCCATATGTGTCATTCACACTGTGCAGTCTGGTTTTAAGCTGATTCAAAGCTCACGTCATCATTATGTTGTCACTATGTTCCTTTTCATTTACCGAGATAACGTTTCAGCCCAGTCAACCCTCAATTGTCGTCTTCCAGTATGAAATTAAGTTCTACAAATAAAAAAACTAGAAAAGAGTGCTCCTCGGAGCGCAAGTCTCAGCCAGGCCGGGTTGCCTACCAAGGGCGCGCAAACTTTGGAAGGCAGAGTCATAGCCAATTAGAATGGAATCTGGACAATCTGAGTGATACATCTTGATCAAATGACCCCAGGTAGGCGCTCAGGTCGCACAGTGGTAAAGTCTCTGCCCATACATTATATTAACCCATTAAGACCTGAGGCCGATTCTACAAATGCATTCTAAATCAGTAGTTCTCACACTTGACACGGATGGCTTTCCTATATTATTCCTAATCCTATATTAAAATTGCCTAGTAGGTTGGTGGACGGACGTCACAAACGTAACGTGCGGACCTGCGAGGCGCACCGTTGCTCCGATCCTCACCAAACTGGGCACCAACACTGGCCTGGGGTCTGCCATCAGAATAGCCACATCTGGAACCATTTGCAGGAACCAGGCGCACCATTGCTCCACCTCTCTGTGTTCCTATTGCCTGGCATTTAAACAGCCATAACTCCAGTTCCCAGCATGCTAAACGCCTTAAACTTGGTAGGTGCTCTTAGACGGCCAATAGGGACAGGCTGTAATTGCTTAAGCCCCGCCCTCTCTGTGTTCTAATTTGCTGGTCTTTAAACAGCTGTGACTCCAGTTCCCAGTATGTTAAACGCTCCAAACTTGGTAACTGCTCTTAGACGGCCAATAGGGACAGGCTGTAATTGCTTAACTCTTTGCCTGCCACCGATGATACTTCTCGTCAGATTTTGCTAAGGCGCAGCCTGCCACTGACGAGTTTGACGAGATTTTGTTTTTTTCAGTGGTTTTCCACCGGATGGTGCTGTTCGCTAATCTATGAATTATGCCTCGCCTGTCAGAAAAATCACACCCAGTGTGAAGTGGGCGGTGTGGTCATCACAGTGATGGAAGCTCACTTAAAAAAAAAATATGTTTTTTTTTAAGTGCATAGTCCTATTTATAAGTTATTAATGTCATCATGTGTCTCGCTAGCCAATCACAGTGCTGAATAGAGTCAGCCAATAGAGTCAGCCAATCACAGTACAGCTAGGGGTGTACTAATGAGCCAATCACAGTACAGCAAATGTGTACTAATGAGGTGTCCCAACCCCACTTATAGGGGCGGCTACACCGCCCAAAAATAAAGCTATTCAATGCTCCATGTCTACAGTATGTGTGTGAGATGGCCGAAGGTGTGAATAGACAATGTCTATCCTGACGTCACTCGTTCATCCCCCGGTTCGTAAAGTAATTTCTCTATGGAGAATAACATTGGGTCATCTTAGAATCGTCTCATATAAGAATTGTGTTCCAAAAATAAACAAACTGTCTCGGCGATATTGTCAGGGAGGTGGCTCTGTATCGTTAATGATAGTCAGTCACTTATATTTGATACAGTCTGTTTCTGGCGAAAAATTTAACTAATTCGGTGGAAGTGTTTTCTCACTGTCAGTTGATGCTTCATATCCATAAGAGTCAAACCGCCGGGGTCATTTGTTTATTTTTGCAACACAGTTCTTATTTGACGCGATATTAAAGACGTCTAAGGGGATTCAGAACGGGGGTGGAAAACCGCGAACCAGGTAGGATGTGTAAATTACGTCAGACTTCGGTGCTCTATTGACAGCAGTATTGTCCTTTAACTTCCCAAACGTTGATGGCCCTTAGCCTCCATCAAAGAAAACGGAGTCTCTATTTGTTACATTACTTGTGGCAAATACAAGGAAAACGACACAACAGCCTCATGAGAGCAGCCTAGTCCCAGAGGCAGCGGCAGCAGCAGGATGCAGCCTGTGTTTGATGATGAATAGCAATGTCAGATGGACACAATGAAGTGTTCTGACCCTTAACTTGGAGGCTGACCTGCCATTCTGAATAGAATGGGTGGGCAAACCGTTTATACCAACCACCAATCGCATCCCAAAACACAATGATGATTAACTCCATTCAAAGTAGTACAAAAAGAGGAGGTGTCTGAGTTCGTGGGTATTGTATGCACTGTATGTGTGTGTGTGTGTGTGTGTGTGTGTGTGTGTGTGTGTGTGTGTGTGTGTGTGTGTGTGTGTGTGTGTGTGCACGCGCGTGCGTGCGTGTGTGTGTGTGTGTGCGTGTCCATGTGTGCATGTGTGTGTCCGTGTGTGTGTGTGTCCGTGTGTGTGTGTGTGTGTGTGTGTGTGTGTGTGTGCAACTGTGCATGTCCATGTGCGTGTGAATACAATCATGGGTGAATCTTGGGATTGTGTGTGAACCTACACTGTATATTCACGGTGTGTCGATACATGTGCTTTTATGTGTATTGCTCTACTTTGGAATTTACATAATCAGTCAAACACGAAGGTGAATTGCATTATTAACACCTGGCTACATTATATTGATGCCCCCTTACAAAATACATATCTACCTACCTAGTCATTTCAGTTATAAACCAAGTGTGAAATGAGCTGCGAAAGCAACATCTTGTCCAACGTAGTAAATATACAAGTGTTTCCGGCTATCAGAATCATTTAAATGGGCACCACATCAGCTGCAGGTCTACAGTACAGTAGTATGCTACATCCTGCGATGAAAGGACAGAATTAGACTGCCTGGGTTTGTTTAATCTGTCTTCTTTTATAAAGTTCAATGAATTGTTCAGTGGTGGACGGACGTAGCTTAACATTCACTAGCATGCCGCAAAGGCAGTGTGGCAATTACAAAAAACAACACGCACGCACGCACGCGCGTGTTGTAGACAGACAGACAGACAGACAGACAGACAGACAGACAGACAGACAGACAGACAGACAGACAGACAGACAGACCGATCGATCGATCGATCGATCGATCGATCCCACAGAAATAGACACAACTACAGAAGCAATATATTAAAACTAAAATGTTAAAACACCAGAGATCAGTAAATACTAGATTACTGAATAAATACTAGATTGAATATAAACATGAAATTATACAAGTAAGACGCGCGAACGCTGGAAGCAAACGCAGCTCGAAAATATTGTGTATTTACGGACTTGTGTTATTTCACCGTGATGGGGAGAGAACATTGACATTGTGTGTGTGTGTGTGTGTGTGTGTGTGTGTGTGTGTGTGTGTGTGTGTGTGTGTTTTGCAGGCTGTTGTGCATTTTAATCAGAGCATTGTCTACATTCCTGCACTCTGGCGCACTCTGGCGGCTGCACACAGGCAGTGCACGCACACAGAGACACAGAGACACAGAGACACAGACACACACACAACCCGAGCACGGTTTCATAGTAAGCTGCACTTGGGCGGAGTTCGCCGCGCCTCCTTCCGAGTTCGCAATAATCATTGCACAGTGGAGGAGTTTGTCTGATAGATGTGTGATTGCTACTGTTATAACCGTATTATGAAGAACACACTGATAGTTTTGTAGGACTGTACTTAAGGTCAAAGGGTTGATGGTGATGACAAGCGTAATAAATGAATACAACGTTTCACTACTTTTGAACACTATACTGTAAATCAGACAAAGTAAAGATGAAAAACATTTCCTTTACAGCAAGGAAAGAAGAGTGTTGCCTGTTTTACAGTGTAATTCTAAAGGCCAGCCTGGAGTATATAGGGAAGCTATATTCAGCCCTAACCCCCCAGAGAGCTGGAACCAGCAGAGAATCTGAAAAAGTCAGCCAAGTCATTAATGAAGTTGTGACCACCAGAGTCACCAAAGACGAGATCATAATCACCAAGAAGAGCAGAGAGCAGAGGCCCACCCCAGGCCCATTACATCCACTACATGCTAACGCTAATTAGCGGGAAAGATTGTAATCAGTTCAATTAGCCAAGCCAGAAAGAGGCCTCCTGTGGGGAAGAAGAGAAATTTAGGCCCACGTGTATGTGCACTTACCCACTGCTCTCCTGGAAGATTCACAATAGCTTAGAGAGATAGTTCGGATTCTGTAGAATTTGATCATTTGTACTAAGAGACAGAGAAATAATAAATTTATGCCTTCTCTGTGTACACTTTGAAGGTATGTTGAATGGTGCGCTACTAAGCCTAACCTAGTTTAGCAATGTCTCAATGTCTAAAATACAGTAGGATCAAGTAGCAGTTCCTATCAAAATTATGGGCAACCGGATTGTGGGGGCATGCCATATTAGAATATTCATAGATCCTGGCATACTACATGAAGGCAATGTTTTGGGGTGAAAAAATACTTGATATGTAAGCATATCTATTTAACAGAGATGTTTTTTTTGTAGCAACACCAGGGGACATGGGGAAGATGTCTTTAACTATCTTGTTTGGGTTTTTTTCTCCACCAGGCCGAAGGCCAGTGACTATGTTTTCGCCCCTGTCTGTCTGTGTGTGTCGGTCTGTGAACAGCTAATCTCCAGCACCGACGGACCAATCGGTGTGAAACACCCAGTAGGCAAGGAAGAACCTCTACAGCAAATGTTTCAAATTGGCCTCATGGTGGCGCTATAACAGAGCCCTTCACGTTTTGGCCTATAACTCTTGAACGATAGGTCGTACAGACATTATGACACACATCTTCAAAACACACTATTTGTTACTACTACTAAAACAGATTTTGTCCCAAAGTCACACAAATCGGTACACACACAATTCCATTCCAAACGGCTATGAAGGCCTTCCGCGTTGCACGGGCCTGGGTAGGCAACCCGGCCTGGCGGTCAGTGGCGGAGACCTGCGCTCAGAGGAGCGTACCGTTCTAGTTTATTTTTTTTATTTATTTTTTGATGCCTCTCTACACCAAACTGCTCTCGCCTCCATCCTCTTTCTGCAACGCTGCAGAAAAACAGGCACAGTGGTTTAAGCATCAGAGATAGAGACAGAGACTTTGAGACTGTGTCATGTCCCAATCCCCCAGTCTCTCTCCTGCTTGCCTGGCACCCCTCCACGCCTGTTTCTCTGCCCTGTCAGCAATACAGCCGGCGGAGAGATGCATCCACCTAGCCCTGCGCTCGGCTCCGCACTATGCGGCACTCGCAGACGTCCACACAATTTACTGCCCGTACCAAATTGGATGGTGTCTCCGGTGCTTTGCACAGGCCTCGCACCTGCTGTTCTCCAACTTCTCTCATAAACGACGGAACGCCACGAGGTAGGAGAGGAGAGAGGAGGGGCAGCGAGAGTTGATTTAGGGAGGAAATTAAGCTAGACACGATGGGGTGTAAAACAAAGAGAACAGAGAAGGTGATTGATGGTTTATATGAGAAAGGGAGATGCAGTCGTGTAGTTGTTTGAATTCCACAACCTGCACAGGTCAATGGCAAGATGCTTTCCCCAAGCACAAGGTATCAGCCGGAAACATTACTTCGCCAAGACATGGAAATCTCCATGGTCTGCAGGTTCACTACAGGACACAGAGGGCCAGTTGTGTTGTTCGGCAGGTCATCAGGCATTTGCATGATCTGACCTCTGATCAGTTCTATAGGTAATATATATAAAGCCCCAGTTTCAAATTGAGTGGGTGGTAGTGACAGGCAGGCAGCAAGGCCTCAAAGCCCAACACCGTAAAACAATAGACAAGGCATGTAACTGTGTGTGTGCATGTAGGTATGTAGGTATGTATGTATGTATGTATGTGTGTGTGTGTGTGTGTGTGTGTGTGTGTGTGTGTGTGTGTGTGTGTGTGTGTGTGTGTGTGTGTGTGTGTGTGTGTGTGTGTGTGTGTGTGTGTGTGTGTGTGTGTGTGTGTGTGTGTGTGTGTGTGTGTGTGTGTGTGCACGCACGCGCGCGTGTGTGTATGTGTGTGTACAGTGTGTGTGTACTCCCTGAAGTGCCCTGGAAGGTGGCGGAACACTGTCTAGACCAATTATTGGTCCATTCCGAGCTGTTGCGCTTGAGACGTCCAGCATCACTCAGATATGGCCTCATAACTCATCAGTGGATAAACAGCTGTCAGTTAGAAGGACAGAGAGATGGCGGAGGAGTGTGAGGACTTTAAGATTGAACCCTGGCTGTTTATAGGGTCTTCAGATTACATGGTTTTACACCCCATTCACTGGATAATGGAGTATACAGGGCAGTAGACCAAACAGTAACTGATAGCCTAAACAAAAGACAAGACCTTTAATATTTACAAGCAACAAGCTACAAGATATATCAGAAGACCTTGAACCTGATCTACACGTATAGTAGCCAACTGTGAAAAGAATAAACACTATCACACACTGTGCTTTGTGCAAAACGATACGCCTATATTAGAAATAAGATCTTGGTTTTAAATAAGTAGCTTAAAAGAGAGCAGGGGTAAAAGCTTGTGGTGGTGATTGGAGACAGTTCTGTGACTGAAAGGTCACAGTTTCAATCCCTGCAACAACCATTTGTCTGTTTCTTTTGGTCTGCATGTCTTGTTTTCAAGTGATGTAAGCTGTTTTCCGGTTGTGTGTTGGCGCTAAGCTCTGCATCTTACTTTGCCATGACATCGAGATCAGATCAGTAAATGAAATTACCGCGTCACCGCGTGGGGTTGTCCTGGAGGCATGGTTATGGCAGAAGTTGTTTGAAAAAAAAAACCCAAACAGGATGAAGTAATGGGCGAGCCAGTAGAGGAAATTTGATCAGATTATGCTAATTTAAATCATAATAGCCCGTTCCATCTGACACTTTCAAGTGGATTACACAGTATAACACAACAGTGATGATTAGGGCTAATCCACATGTGCTGAGATAATGAGACAACCAGTGAATAAGAGTCTGTAAAATAGAAAAGGAAAAACAACAACAACAACCAAAAATATGATGCATGGAATGGTCCCATCCATCACCTTCTTTGGTAAGCCGCTTCAACACCGGTTAGGTTAACAGGTAGTTGTAATGGTGAGGCTAACTGCAATCAGAGGTGTTATAATGGTTAACGCATTCAATCCGGGAACGCATCTGTGTCATTTTAGATCTCTTTGGCTATTCAAAAATAGCAGATATACAAGCTCATAGCGCGGCACCGAGTGCCGCGCTATGAGCTTGTAGATCTGCTATTTTTGGAAAAATAAATCGTGAAAATGTGTGCAAATCTTTGAATATATATATATACATTTTTAACTAAAATCTTTGCTTCTGGGGGTCCCTGGAACAAAATATTTTGAGATGGGGGGTCCACGGACAAATATCATTTTGGGTGGTCCTTGACATGAAAAAGTTTGAGAACCACTGATATTATAGCAACATAGAATACATTAGAATCCCCAGAAGCAAAGTTTTGAGTAAAACATTTTAAATTTTTAAATAAATTTAAAAAATATATATATTCAAAGATTTGCACGAATTTTCACGATCTTTAAAAAAGAATAGCAGATCTACAAGCTTGTATGCCGCACTATGAGCTTGTATATCCGCTATTTTTGAATAGCCTAAAGTATAAAATAATGGTTATAGATAAAAGATCTAAAATGACACAGCTATGTGTTCCCGGATTGAATGGGTTAAGCCAGGGCATTGTGATGTGTGTGTGATAAGTGAGCCATCTAGCAGCCAGACACTCCAGTGGAGATGTAGTGCATGATGCAGGCAGGCAGAGGCAGAGTGCTTTGGCCAAAAGACCCTTGGAGCTGGGTGGATTAAGACAAGGGGTGCTCCATACCACGTTCCCTGTAAAGGAGGGCTCATCTTCAGCATTGCGCATAAGTAAAGTATCCCTCTCATCTGTTCTGCTCTGTCTTTCTCATCAGTCTCTTCCTGCATCCGAACTCTCACTCTCAATGGGCTCCTCTCTTCCCGACCTTTTTTCATTTCACACCTTATCCCTCTCCTTTCACTCTCCTCTCCTCTCCTTGTCGCTGCTGGTACTGTCTAGTCTAGTGTAGAGCATAATGGTTCTCAATGTGGGGTCTGGGGACACCCAGGGGGCCACAATTCAACATTGTGATCAATCTTGACAAATGTTGACAAATCTTCTCTTAACAATTTTTTAATTGTTTCAAATCGGAGGCCGCGGCCAAATACATATCAATTTGGGGGTCCTTTATATGAAAATGTTTGAGAACCCCTAGGCTAGAGAGCACCGATACATAGTGCCATTGAAGAGGCTGCAGGGTGTGTGAGGGCATCAACGGCTCTCTGAGAGGAGGGAGGAAGGTATCGCCATAGAGATGTTCTATTAGAAAACCACCCCATCAAAAGGAATCATGCAGCAAATGGGCCTTGCAGTGCAGGCAGTGTTGAATCATTCAAAAGGTAGACCACAGGGCATATAGAAATGCATGTGATGAATGGAAGACTGTTAGGTGTGTGTGTGTGTGTGTGTGTGTGTGTGTGTGTGTGTGTGTGTGTGTGTGTGTGTGTGTGTGTGTGTGTGTGTGTGTGTGTGTGTGTGTGCGCGCGTTCGTGCGTGTGTGTGTGTGTGTGTGCGTGCGTGCGTGTGTGCGCGTGCGTGTGTGTGTGTGCGTGTGTGTGCATTTGCACGTGTGCATGTGCATTCAGTTGTCTAGGTTGTTGTGTTATGTGCATGCATGCAGATGCTTATTTCAGTGCATGTTGCTGAAAACCCATATTTGCAATCTGCATGTTGCGTAGGTGATTCTACAACTTCACGCCACAATGAAACTCAGTCAGCCGAGTCAATTGACTATAAGTTATGTGGAAGTGGTTTTTGCGTAGCAATTATGACTGGGAGGGTTTATACGACCAATTCTGTAATTTTGTTACCTTTAAGGAGGATACTGTAAACAGCAACCTCTGTTTATAGACCTCCTGTTCATTAACAATGCAGAAGTAATGCAGAAATCTATTATCCAGATTGTGCGTGTGCATGCACGCACGTGTGTGTGTGTGTGTGTGTGTGTGTGTGTGTGTGTGTGTGTGTGTGTGTGTGTGTGTGTGTGTGTGTGTGTGTGTGTGTGTGTGTGTGTGTGTGTGTGTGTGTGTGTAGAGGAGGGGGGGGGGGGTAACAGGAGAGATGGCTGTGTTCACCTTATGTAAACATGTTGAAATTTTAATGGAGTAATGTCCTTAGTAGGCAAGGAGGGTGAGAGAGAGAGAGAGAGAGAGAGAGAGAGAGAGAGAGAGAGAGAGAGAGAGAGAGAGAGAGAGAGAGAGAGAGAGAGAGAGAGAGAGAGAGGCGCTTTCAGAGCACTTTACCCTCTGATTTAGCCAAGTGTACTTGCCCCCCTCCCCATACACATTCCCTCATGTTGCCATCTCCTCTCACCTCAGCTCTACTCATGCATGTGAACACGTTGGCAGCAGTGGGAGACTTCCTGGGGATTCTTATGCCAACCCCCCCCCCCCCTCTGCTGTGCCATTCTACCCACCGTCACTCCCATCTCCGTGCTTCACTGCCACCTCTCCTTACTCCTCACCTCCTGCATTCCTCCTCTCTGTGCTGTAACCCATTCTCCCTTCCATCTGTCCAATGTGGGCTCTAACCGCTGACTTGATGAGCCCCCTCTCTCAGATCAGGTCTCTCCTCTCCTCTCCTCTCCTCTCCTCTCCTCTCCTCTCCTCTCCTCTCCTCTCCCTGTGTCCTGCATGGTGACAGGCCTGTGTTCTGTGAGCCGGAAAAGTGTTCCGATAAGCACAGCGGGCTTCAAACAGGTGTGACAGGTTTTTGCATTCTCCGTGGCCATCCCCTCCGCTGGAAGCAAAAACTGCTGCTAAATTGTCAATCCTCTGCCCCCGGTTACCACCGGTGCTCCATTACATGCCCCCTTCTCCAGCCGTGCCCCCCGCCACTACATCCCGGCGACATGGTGCCAGTCACCCACTGATGCTGAGATGATAGCTACATACAGCACCATGATTCAACAGCCGTACCCTCTATAAGCAGCTCCAAGGTGCTGTGAGTATTTGCACAGCCTCTGGATAATAATGTATTCAAGCTGGTACAAAGAGACAAATGATTGCTCATGCAGGCACACTCGTGCAGGCGTGCACACGCATGCATGCATGCACGCACGCACGCACGCACATTAACACATACGGTACACAGTACACATCACATTATTTCAGTTTGAAAAGATATATCCAGCATTTCTCAGTTGTCCTCTGTCAGGGTTCCCTACACCCTTGCTCTGAATGACTCCACTTAACAACATAAAAAAACATGGCCTTCATCTCTGTGCCACCATGTATCTCTCTCTCTCCCCCTCCTCCCCCTCCCCCTCCCCCTTTCTCTTCCGTTCATTCTCTGCCTCTATTATCCCTTTGTTCCTGGGCCCTGGAATCCCAGACATTGTCTGTAATCAGTAGAGGAAAGGAGCTGGGGGTTGTTGGGTGGGGGCAACATATCACAGCACATCACTGGGACACTGAAGCACGCTGAGACGCCAGCACCACTGGCCGGCCTCACTGACTCCATCCATTATTCTGCCCCCCCCCCCCCCCCCCCCGCACTCTCCTTAGGTAGGCCTGGGTGGGACACCCAGAAAAAGAACCATAACAGATAAGCTGGGGGCGATGCACATGTTGGGTTTGGTGTTGATGTACCGTCTGTAGTAGTCTGGACAACAAAGTTTGGTGTGTAGCCCACAGCAGATTGGCTTGCTGAACGTATAGGAAGACAAAGACCTGAAAACAAGGTTCCAGAGATGTATGATGAGTCACAGATAAGGCTTTGTTCCCATGTTATGTTCTACCTAGTCTTGGCAAAGTACACAAACAACGCACAGTGGCATCGATGCGAGGACAAATCTATAATCATTCATTCACAACCTCAGATATGAGTTCAACATCTACACCTTTATTTGTACCACATCCATGAGCGCACTGTTCACAATATTAGTTTAAGTTTAAAGAGTTTTGAATTGGATCTAGAAACACATCATAACATTTATGAAGATTTGTGGAAGAAGAGTGTTTTGCGGAGGCGCATAAGTAGGGATAGATTGTTTACTATTAAGGCTAATAGAGAATAGTGGCATAAAAGCCCACATTTATCCACCCTTCAGACCGCTGAACCACCACCAGCCATTACATTTTGGCAGTAGAGTGCTCTCTAGATGTGATCAAATTTGATCTGTAAGGTAAAATACAGGGAATGTTCCTACCCTGCTCAGACCCAAATGAATCACGCACACTCTCTCTCTCGCTCTCTCGCTCTCTCGCTCTCTCTCTCTTTTGCTCTCTCAAACCACCAGAGAAAGCCCCACAGAGTTTTGCAGATCTTGATATATACATATAATCTGATATAATCTTGTGATACAAGAGAGCCACAGAGGTGTGAAAATATTGGATGAAAATGTGTTAACGGCAATAATGCAAATGCTTTGAGAGGGGATGCTCGTGAGGACTGAGTAATTATTTGAAGGATATGTCTTGAATGTAGAGAGGAAATAATATGGGTGGGTGGAAAGATGGACAGATGTAGAGGGGAAGGATAGAGGGATGAGAGAGAGAGAGAGAGAGAGAGAGAGAGAGAGAGAGAGAGAGAGAGAGAGAGAGAGAGAGAGATGAGTTTTGAATAACCTTCAGCATTCTGGTGCAATGTGAGCAAGGTGAGGTCATCTCATGGGAAGCTAAGCCCTGAATTCTAATCACAACAATAAGGTCAAGGGAGTAATCCCCTGTCCATGGAAATGTCACCGGTCGCAGGTCCTGCACTGCTCCTCATGGACCGCATCCCAGCACGCAGCTATCGACCACTCTCTAATTAGTAGAGGATGGAGGCTTCCGCATGCTGAAATAATCGAGGACAAACTATGGACAAAATGCAGCATAAATTCCTGTGTTCATTTAATTCTGAGAGTCTACAAATGTAACCAAATGGATCCGTATAAGTTACACACATTTGTACATTCTCAGAGTGACAAATGGATAAATACTCCTAAGTAAAAATTCTGAAAAAAACACTACCCGTCCCCTCTCTCTCTCTCTCTCTCTCTCTCTCTCTCTCTCTCTCTCTGTCTCATATGCACGCACACACGCACGCGCGCACGCACGCGCGCACGCACGCGCGCACGCACGCACGCACGCACGCACGCACGCACGCACGCACGCACGCACGCACACACAAGTACCCGCACACACACAAACAAACAAACATGCATACAGTATGTAAGTAGGCTGGGGAACATGTAAACACACACTCATACACACACACACACACACACACACACACACACACACACACACACACACACACACACACACACACACACACACACACACACACACACACACACACACACACTCTCCAGAGACAGGAAAGCTATGTGACCAATACCAACCTGAATTAATCACAGTCTAAAAGCTAATGGAAATTAGATTGCTAGCTGCAGATGACCTCACTGAACACACATACACTGAGAAATCCAGAGTGTTGATTTAACTCTGGGTAAGTATCAAAATAGACCCGTAAGGGTCTTAAACTCTGGATCCAGGTATTCTCTTGGGAAAAAATTTACATGTGTCCATACTAGCAGCAGTTATTTCCATCAGAGTGATTAGACAGAGAACATGACCAGGGTTTGAACAACTGCCTTCTGTTTGACACGCATGTCAAACAGCCCTGACATGCATGTAAGCATGCTTGTAAGGATGTGACACACACCGCACACGTGTTTTAATAATTCTACACACGCACGTGTGCATGCTCTGCCATCCTGGTTCAAACTGCTATATTTCATCTAACATCTACACAGTCAAATCTACACAGCCTTAATTTAACTCCAAATGGACATTTGTACTCTTCAGAGTTAAATGAACACAGATTTTACAGTGTAGAAGGGTGACACAGAACTGTCTTTGGTTACAAGGTCAGAGGTCAACGCCACTGTCCTTGTGGCCATGTGAGTGTATGCATGCGTGCGTCAAAGAAACCATTATGAAGCCCTTGGCAGAAGCTGACGTAAAGACAGAGACGTAAATAGAACAGGAAAAAAAATAAACATGGAGAGAAGAGGAAGATGGCATTGGAAAGAAAAGCAAGGCTGAACACAGAAGGTGAATAAGGAGCTAAGAAAAAGAAAATGACTTTCATGAAGGAAGTCATTTATTAACATGAGGGGGAGGGAAAGAAAGGAGCCGGAGCGTTTTCTAAACGGAAGGGCATAATGACTTTCCACCCGCAAGACCAGGGTGTGTGTTCATGTCAGCAGTGTGGTATTCCATATGAACTGGTGATTGATGAGGCGAGGTCTGGTGACATTATTAAACCGATCCAACTCATTAACATTTTAACTACCTGGACACTTTGGGCAGAAGGGCATGGAGGGGTGGGGGGGTGGAGGGGGGGGGGGGGGCTAATGTAATGCAAAGACATCATATAGATGTTACAACTTTTGATCACAAGGGCTGCAAAAGTCTGATACTTGAAGTGTCAAATGAAATTTGCGTCGGATAATAATACGCATTGTCACAGTCGGGTGGAAACCGTATGTCCGATACAATTACTTTTCAGGAAATGGAAAAAAAGAGCCTGTGTTGCAATGATCTAATGATCTAATGTAGTTATTATTTAGTCACAAGCTTGTTAATATTCTTCATTGGCAGTGGTGGACGAAGTAGCTACTCAACCCCAGTATTTGAGTAAAAGTACAGATACTCCAGGTCAAATTTACTCCACTACAAGTAAAAGTAGCTCAGTCAAAATGTTACTCAAGTAGAAGTAAAAAAGTCATTGCTTTTAAATATATTCGGTAAACACAGTAAGCATTTTTTTTTTTTTTTTTCCAGGAAAGCCCATTGAGAGCAAGCTCTCTTTTTCATTTGAAAATGTATGTTTTTTTGTGTGCGTTTTTATCCACAAAATCCCCATGGACTTCAGAGAAGGCCGTGGGTGTTCTTGGAGGTCAGGCTATTTCAGCTGCTGATGAGACTCAGCGCGTTCTTCTCCTGCTGCCGCTATGACCGCATTTTGTTTGAGTTGAGTGCATATTCAAATCATGTTTACTTTACTTCCGACCATTTTCCAAAGCATAATTTGCATTTATTTATTCATTTATGTGTACATTTTGGGGAAAAAACACTGCCAAACTAAGGTTGAGGTGCCCTCCTATCTGTGCAAATCAACATTATTACAGCTGGGTTAGTGAAAATTCCCTTTCAGAAATAGCTCCAAATAGCTCCAAAAAGACTTATAGGCGGCAGAGAAAACAATAGGGAAAGCACTCCACCGCCAAGGTGGAGTGCTTTGCCCCTCAGGTAGCGAATGTCTTGAGAGAGCTCTTTGATTTTACCCATCATGAGATGTTTTTCGATTTGCAATAATTGCCTGGATGACGTATTTCTGCTTTTATGTTGATCCCAGTGGAGAGCATGTACTGTTTCCTTCTTTGAAGGACACAGCGTGTGGCCAATTGCATTTTAGGGAAGAAAAAGGTACTTCACACTCACAGCCTTCCATGAAATGTACTTTGTCTTGGAAATGTACTTAAGTAAAAGTATTAAAAAATAATAATACTCAAGTAAATTACAGATACTAAAAATCTTTATAAAACCCACAGACTTAACAACTTTTAATTTCACTTTCAAATTTATAGAAGCTCTGAGCTTGTAGCTATTTTCACTACTTTTGTTCCTTCGAAGTAGGGCATTATATGGGGGAAAAAACATTCAAAGCTGAAATATGGATATACAAGGTTTCTACCCAAGTTCCAACAGCAACGACATCTGACATGCTACATGTACGTCCATCCACGCTTTATTCCCAATTCCACCTCATCTTTCATCTCCATCCCAGAGTCTTGGCTCCTTATAGTCAATTACCCTGAGCGAGCTTTAGAAAATACAACCTGCTACCAGCCTGCTGACTAAGACATGCATTATCTATGCATCCACAGAGGATCACAAACAACTGCTTATTGCTCATAAAAGTCAGACAAGCTTTTACTATAACACACACACACACACACACACACACACACACACACACACACACACACACACACACACACACACACACACACACACACACACACACACACACACACACACACACACACACACACACACACACACACACACACACACACATGGTCACGCACGCACCCATGCATTTTATTTTTTATTTGTTTCAACATTTTATTAGAGGATTAAACCCCTTGAGATGCAACGTCTCATTTTCGTGGGGGCGTTTTCAAAACATAAATAATAATAATGATGATAAATTAAACAATGCAACGACACAAAACCATCAACGTAGTAGCATCAAGGACATACACATAAGGGCTCTCCCACCATCCCAGGCCCAGGAGTGTCATCTACAAAAAAAGTGAACGATAAACAAAATAAATGAACAGGCCAAATAACATTATATCAAAACAGAGTCTACTAAAAATGAAGGTAAATCCAATAAAAAACAAGAACAAGTTGATTTAAGGTAAACAAGTAAAGAAGTCTCGAGTTAGGTCAATTGTTTCAGTGTGATGGTGCTTTAAACTTAAAAGCACGTCTCCCAATTTCCCAAGATTCAAGGAACAATCTTTTTTTTTTAAATCACAGCATGGCTCTAATGTGGATCTTGGTCTTCATGTTGGACCTGCTGTGTCTGCCATCTATCTATAACATATCTATGACGTGTGACGGTTTCAGGCAGATCAGAGCCCCATTGACTTCCATTATATAATTTCAAGTTAAATATTTCAGAAACTATAAAACATTATGTAAAAAATAGAAAAGGGTGGATGGGGTGCGGCCGTCAGGGCTTGAGGAAGTTGCGTGGAGAAATTGACTTTGTACGTCAGACTTTGCAACTTTTCACGTTCAAAAATTGTAAATGCAAATTTGCCCGATATGCCCCCTATTCCCGCATATCTGAGTAAATACCTCCAAAAGGTTAGCGACACCCACAGACACAATACCAGAGGGAGCGTTAACAACAATTTGGTACCACCCACCCATAAATCAAACATGGGCAAATTCTCCTTCTACAGCACTGCCACCCAGGATTGGAATAGTCTAACTCCATCCCTCAAAAAATGCAGTTCGCTGGGCTCATTTAAAAGAGCCTTAAAAAATCACCTTTCAGGAGGCCAAAGGAGGAGGTAGTACCATTTTCCCGTTAGACAGCAGACCCTCCCCCCCCCTGTTCTTGTACATATATTTTCCCCCCCTCTTTTTTATTTTTTTGTTGTACATACAGTAGTGTTATTTTTTTTTGCTGTTTATTTTGTAATGATATTTGAACTGTGGTGCCACTATATATGCCTATGAATTGAATACCAAGGCCCTCATTGGAAACAAGTCCGCAAGGACTTTTATGAACGGACCTGTTAGACAAAGTATTTTAAATGTAACTGTGCTGTTTTACATTTTTTTGCCTAATAAAATATTCAATTAATCAATATGGGCAGAAGTGAAAGAGCTTTTGGTAGCCCCTCAACGTGCGATTACAATTTGAGGTTGTTTGGATGTCGCGTTCGTGATATGTTTTTGCTTTGAAGAAATAGGCCCCGCCCTTATATTTGTGAATCCAATTACAGGCAAACAATATGGAGTATCGAAACCCTGTCTGACGGTCATTGTCAAAACATATTTTTTTTGATTGTACAGTACGACCTACGGTTCAAGAGTTATAGGCCAAAACATAAAGCGGCCTGTTATAGTGAGGCCAGTTTGAAAAATCTGGGCTGGAGGTTCTTCCTTGGCCTACTGGGAGTGTGCATGCAAAGTTTGACTCTGAACGATCCAGAAGTGTCCGAGATTAGCTGTAAACAGATGGGCGCGCGCACGCACACACACACACACACACACACACACACACACACACACACACACACACACACACACACACACACACACACACACACACACACACACAGACACACGCACACACACACACACACACACACACACACACACACACACACACACACACACACACACACACACACACACACACACACACACACACATTGGACAGGGCATAATCTCCGCCGCCTTTTTAGCCTGGCGGAGACAAAAATGCACAGGAATAAACTAAGAATAGCACAGAGCACACTTGCTCACAGACTGTTCATATTATTTATGACAGTTCCCGACAGTTAGTACAGCAATCCAGCAGGATAACTCAATTTACTTAACTAAATGCCTGTAGAGCATGAAAATAAACAAAGGATACATTCATCAATGACAGAAACTACACACTATACTCTCTGCAACGGGATACTGTTCAGAAATAAAATACTCACAAGATGCTGTGAAATTACATCTACACATGCCATTGACAACAGACCATTTAAGTGGAAAGAGACAATTAGCATTATTGGTAAAAAAAAGAAAAAAAAAGTTTGAGGATGATGAAGATAGACCATGGCCTTATTTTATCATGGATGAGATGTAGTAGCAGAGGAAAGACACAAGTAACGAGTTACCTTGAGCTGCCATTTATGCCAGCATGTGTAGACGGCCCTTACGCCTCTCCGACCCCCACATACAGAAAAACACAGGCAAAGTGCACGAGCACATGCACGCACACACCTACACAGAGCCTGTTTTTCATGCCATGTCTGTGCAATCTAAAACAGCTTACAGGCTGCTTGAAAAAAACAGGGTTTTTATGAAATATGGTCGTCATCACCGCAAGAAACCACTAAGTAAACAACGAGAAATGAAAAAAGCCACAGAAATACTAATAACATTGAGGAAGCAATTATACCGCCTCCGTATGCCTCTGCCGCACTCCGACAATTGGATACTGTAGATTAGCTTTGCACTTGACTGGTTTTGTCTGACAGCTCCAATAAGACGGGCGTCATGTCCCATGTTTCCCCTGGTCTGGTCACAGCGAGACAGACTCATTTATGCCACTACAGGGTCTCTGTCTCTCATCATCACCACGCTTCACTCTCTGTATGGGGCCTCCAGCTATAGGGATCCATTCATGGATGAATGGATGGAAGGATGTATGGATGGGTAGAATAATGCAAGGATAGGATACATGGTTGTCACCTGTATAGCGTTACCTGTGGTCTGTGCTGATGTCATAACTATGGGCTTACCGTGCCACTATTTATTAATTTATTTATTTGTCACGTTCTGCATCAGGCAGAAGGAGTGTATACGTCTGTATACTTTGATATGTATTATCTATCTATCTATCTATGATAGGATGAAGGATGCTTAGTATAGACAGACAGAAAGTACATTTACTCAAGTACTGTACTCAAGTAAAAAGTGTAGGTACTTTTACTTTACTGGAGTATTTCCAATTGTCTATACTTTTACTTTTACTCCACTACATCTCTAAGGCAAATATTGTACTTTTACTCCACTGCAATTATTTTAAAACTTTAGTTACTAGTTACTTTGCAAATATAAATGATTACATTATAAAACATACATTAACCACTTTAGCTCTATTTTATACTTCGGCTATTTGAAAATAGACGATCTACAAGCTCACAACGCGTTGCATCATAAAAAAATTGAGTACTTTTTCCACCACTGTTTGCCTCCAGGTTCTGAACCTCAATCTCTCGGTCAGGCCTTCTTCATAATAAGTCATATCTTCCTGTTTGTCTACTCTACGGTATCTCCCAGCCAAGACAGGTGTATAGCTGCAGCCTTGTACACAGTGAATGGATAGTGTTCCAGTGGGTTGTCTCCATGCTGAGAATAGCCTGCTGGGAGTCTGCTGCAGGGACTCTCAGAGAGAGGGTTTCTGAGCTCCATGATGTGGTCTCATCTGGTGTCATTAGAGAACCCTGCTGTCTGTCTCTAGCTCTCGCTCTGCTTATTCTCTCTCTCTTTCTCTCTCTCTCTCTCACACACACACACTGTAGAGTACACATGCTTACTGTACATATAGACATTAACATAGACCTCATGGGATGGAGCTGCCTCATGTGAGTAGACAGTACTTTCTCTTTATAACGTGCATGGTCAGTGTTGTTCTACCCAGAAGCCCCGTCCTCAGACATTTCAGCCCTCTTCCCACCTCCATCTTTCTTCCCAGTGCAGCAGCAGCAGCAGCACCACCTCCAGCCCCCCGAGGGACAGCAGGCTGGGTTGTCAGGCTGCAGAGTCCCCAGAGACGGGCGGGATGACAACGTCCCCCGTCCCCCCACGTCCCCCCCCCGTCCCCTGTCCCCATCCCCCCGTCCCCCGTCCCCTCGGGACACAGCAGAATGGAAGGGGAGAGGTAATGGAGAGAATGAGACACAAGGACAGGGGTGAGAAGATTAATAGAGTGCTGTTGAACCCCCAGCAGGTAACATGTGAGTTAGAGACGGAAGACATAAGCCCCTCCCTCCTCTTTCTCAGTGTGATATAAATTATGTCTGTCTCTCTGTGGATATGGACCATATAGAACCTATATTCGTCACACATAATTCACTCTAGGGATTTTGCTAGTGCTATCCCCCTGATAAAAAGGGGATAATGAAATGAAAGACAAAAATGATGTAACTGTCTTGGCTCTACGTTCTATGAGATGAGTTAAATGTACAGAGAAATGGATAGAATAGTTAACGAAGCAAGACAAATAAGACAACAAAACTGACAAAAAAGTTCAGGTAATTACTGTATATATGCTTTGATAATGAAGCATAACACATGCAACTTCCAATAGCATAGTATTTGATGAAAATATGGGTACAAGTAATAAGAGGAGGCGTCTAGATTCCAGAATATCTGTACTGGAAGGATTTCCAGGACATATATTGATATTCTATCTATATATTTATATAATAACACGATTAAAATATTGCGTACCATTCAGAACTAAATTCCACAAAGTGAATTAATATTTCAAGAACATAATCTCAAGAACATATCATCTGCCTTTTGCAAAAATGACCAAATTTGATGTTGTACATTTGCGTGCATGTGTCTGTCTGTGTGTGTGTGTGTGTGTGTGTGCACACACGAGTGCATTAGTATACTACATGTGTCACTTTGCCTCTTAACTCGACAGTGGCTGGCCTTTCTCTGGGGCCTATCTGTGTAACCATGGTGATTGAGAAATCTCCATCTCTGTGTATTAATCTAGATTTCCCTAAGGATTGCAGAGTGTGTGTGTGTGTGTGTGTGTGTGTGTGTGTGTGTGTGTGTGTGTGTGTGTGTGTGTGTGTGTGTGTGTGTGTGTGTGTGTGTGTGTGTGTGTGTGTGTGTGTGTGTGCAGTCTTCCCATACACAAAAGTATTCATACAGTGATACGTAGTCCAGTATTTGTGTGTGCACAAACAAATCTTTACACTCTCTTCACTTCGAGTGCTAGCACAACTGTGACAACGGGGGTGACATACAAAGGCAGCTGCTATAGTTAATATCGAGCCTATACAATTACAATGTGACACACACACACACACACACGCACACAAACTTCAAGCCAGTCCTAGTCAGGTCACAACACAACACACACGCATGCGCGCTCGCGCACGCGCACACACATGCGCGCACGCACGCACGCACGGCGCGCGCGTGCGTGCATGCGTGCACGTGTGTGTGTGTGCACGCACACACACACACACACACACACACACACACACACACACACACACACACACACACACACACACACACACACACACACACACACACACACACACACACACACACGCACACACACACAAAATTCAAGCCAGTCTTAGTCAGGTCTGCTATCTCGGGTATGAAAGCAGTCCTCAACCAGGGTTTCTCTACAAGTTCACTCCAGGACGTGAGAAACTCTACAGCATTTGACTGGAAACCAATCAATGATTCCTCAGCTGCACACTTCAGCTACTCTGCTGTTAGAGACTAATGCCACTGGATAACGTGTGCACATGAATGTGTGTGTCTGTGTTGTGTTAGATACATGTATGGATCTACATCTACGTGTGTGTGTGTGTGTGTGTGTGTGTGTGTGTGTGTGTGTGTGTGTGTGTGTGTGTGTGTGTGTGTGTGTGCGTGCGTGCGTGCGTGCGTGCGTGCGTGCGTGCGTGCGTGCGTGCGTGCGTGCGTGCGTGCGTGCGTGCGTGCGTGCGTGCGTGCGTGCGTGTGTGTGTGTGTAGTAGTTTCTATAGTTTTTGTTTCTAGTAGTTTTGAGTGGTTTCTAGTTTTGATCTGTAGTTTTTAGTCGTTTCTGGAGCTTTATCTTCTGTGCACCTGCTTCACCAGGCTCAAGTCCCTCACCAATGTCTTAACTCAACAGTAACACTTCCTCTTTGTCTAAGATGATAAGCTGACATTTACAAATCATCATGAAGGGTGGGAGTAGGCCGCAGAAGAAAATGAAAGGAGGAGAATAAAAAGAGAGAAGGGAGGAGAGGAAAGGAAATGGGGTGACAATGAATCAAATGACTCAAAAATGACATCCCAGACAAGAACCTCTTCAGACTCCTCATCTGTAGAGGATGCGTGCGTATAGGTTTCAAACGAAAAGGACTTCTCACTCTCTCCCCGTTCCTGCTGAGCCCTCCCTTTTTATTCTTCTTCTTTCAAGCCCTTCGACCAGCTCCAACCTCCTCTCGCTCCACACCCCCCCTCCTTCATTCCCTCGCCACGCCAGCACTTCTCAAGCGAATAGCAAAATCCATCTATTTTACCCCCTTGTTCTCCTCCTTTCATCTGCCTTTTCTCAAAGTCTTCCTGGTCCCACTTCTCCAGGTCTGTAATTGGGGGTTGATGGACAGATCTGCTCTCAGAGTGCTCTTGCATTGGATTGGTACGCCAGGGGCACCATGCTGCCAGGCAGCTCCGTCTTCTACAGCTATACGTACATTATGCCAGACCACCCCTCTCATTTACATCCCGATTTCACATGCATTTGCGAATAGCTGCGCGTCCGCAATGCATGCACACACACACACACACACACACACACACACACACACACACACACACACACACACACACACACACACACACACACACACACACACACACACACACACACACACACACACACCCACATACACATACAGTGACACACAAACACAGGCAAACACTCCCTGCACATGGAAAACGTAGAATGTGCATGTGCTAATGTGATGTGTCTGGTGAGTTTCTCTGACAGGTCGCAGAGAGGTAGCATCCACGACTGAGACAAAGCATAACTCTGCACAACAGTTCCTTCAATCAAAAACTAATAAGAGATTCAGGAATAGAGATGGAGAAACGCTGCGTAGAGAACGGGAGAGACGGTGAGAAAGAAAGTAATAGCAAGAAATTGAGACGAGGTAGACAAAGATAAAAAGAATAGAGAATTGTGTTGACATGAGAGAGAGAGAGAGAGAGAGAGAGAGAGAGAGAGAGAGAGAGAGAGAGAGAGAGAGAGAGAGAGAGAGAGAGAGAGAGAGAGAGAGGCGCCTGTATCCAGCCGTATTGAGAGGTGAGACAGAACCACTCAGCGTGACGCCTGATGTATACTCACTTGCACGCCGGTGTCTTGCACCGAAAACATCAGATCTACAAGCTCACAGCGCAACGCGTTGTGAGCTTGTAGATCTTGCGGGTGCAAGACACAACGCTCAAACCAAGTATAAATCAGACTTGACAGCGGACATGTACTCCATGCGTGGCTCCCCAGAGAGCCATGGATGTCCTCGGCCAGTGACACGCAAAGGAACCCAGCAGGGTGCAGGGAGGTGGCCGGGAAACCGCCTGACAGATCAGTCATCCTCCAACTGCAGGGGCAGGACCCCTGTCGGTGTGTGGACATAAAGAGGTAGGCCAACAAACCAAGTGGCTGACGTATCAATCACGCCATCCAGAGGGAGATGACCTGCACCAGCCCGACTCAGGTGGCTGAAAGGCAGATGGCAGTCAGGCTCAGCATGCATGCAGAGAGCAGGTCAAAGCGGACCGGGTGTGCATTTCAAAGACACGAAACGACCGAAAGACGGACTGGATAGACTGTCAGAAATATCTATCTCCTCCCTGTTAGAAACACACACATCCATTCTCACTCTTTTGCACACAGAGATACATAGGCTCACACAGACAGACACACACACACACACACACACACACACACACACACACACACACACACACACACACACACACACACACACACCCGCACGCACGCACACACACACACACACACACACACACACACACACACACACACACACACACACACACACACACACACACACACACACACACAGTGGATCCAATAGAAATGTATAATTTCCCTTTCCAATATCGAACTGTCAAGATCCAAGTGATGTGTATGTGTGTGTGTGTGTGTGTGTGTGTGTGTGTGTGTGTGTGTGTGTGTGTGTGTGTGTGTGTGTGTGTGTGTGTGTGTGTGTGTGTGTGTGTGTGTGTGTGTGTGTGTGTGTGTGTGTGCGCGCGTGCGTGTGTGTGTGCGTGTGTGTGTGTGTGTGTGTGTGTATGTGTGTGTGGGTGGTCGGTGCATAAAAAGAAAGTATCTGGGTGTAAGTGTCTATCTTTGCTAACAGATGGGCTACCCCACGGTGTCAAGGGGAGTGCACCATGATTTAACAAGGAGAGTGAAAATGAGAATGAATTTGCATATAGCCCACCATCATTTTAGACTGACGTATCTGCGTATCTGTCCCAAGCTGAGAAGCAGAGCATCTGGCAGAGCTGAAGTGAATAGCAATAGCTGTAGCTTGCAGCGTTCACCTCGCCTTATCTTTTTGTGTTGTGTCCTTCGTCCCACTTGATGTGCGGGGGATTCACCAGTTCCTACACGGTTTCATGGCTGCATCTCACCAGGTGTTATAGTGTTACAGCCTGCCATGTAACATTTCACCTGGGGAAACATGGCTGGTTTGGAAGAAGCATCTCCTTAGTGTTATAGCCTGCACAGCTGCATTTTACCTGCGGACACAGATCTGGTTTGGAAGAAGCATCTCCTGAGAATGCTGCGCACAAAACACAAATTAATTAAAATTTCCTGGAGGGGAGAGATGAAGCACCTGATGTACCACCTGTTGAAATAACCCTTTTGTGAATGGCCTCATCTATTTATCCACCCATTTCTCCGTTTGTTAATGTAAATGGATGGAGGTTGATAGAGTTGAGGATTACAGCTCAATAGCGGGCTGGGCATTTTCACTCCCTTCTCCTCCACCCACTCAGGGCTTCGCTAAGTGGGGAGAGCCCCAAGTTAGCATTGTAACCTGATAAAATGCCCATCATATTATTGAAAGGCATTTAGGAGCAATGAATACCAATGAGTGTCAACAGAACACGTTTCGGCAACCTGGCAAATGAAAACCATGCATCACGCTGACAGAGTGTAATCCATCTGTTTGCTGACTGGAGCTCAGCTGGAGCTCAGCGCGTTGGCGTCCACGTGGCGAGCCATGTCTTACTGTGTGATTTGGAGAGAGCGGGGAGCATTCTTCGGGTTGTAATGGAATGGGGGAGGGGTTATATGGAATTGTTTGTGCATCTAGTCTAAACAAGCAGAACTAATAATTTCGCACATGACAAGACACTCTGCTCATCTGGATAGATGGGAAATCCATGAGGAAGGAGGGAGAGAGAGAGAGAGAGAGAGAGAGAGAGAGAGAGAGAGAGAGAGAGAGAGAGAGAGAGAGAGAGAGAGAGAGAGAAGAGAGAGAGAGAGAGTTGGCTTCCCAGGCTGCTGTTGATGTTTGTGTGCAGCCAGATGCAGACGTGCAGCTGGATATGAGATGATGGTCAAGTCTGGGAAGGGAGAGAGGGAGCGAGCGAGCGAGGGGACAGAGGAGGGGAAAAAAGGGAGGGAGACAGCGATGAGAGTGGTTGGGCTGTGTTAATAGTTCTGCCCTGGCTGGCCCTCTCTCCTCGCTGTGCCAGCCTCCATGATTTATGGCCTATTTGGAGATAGCTGGGCCATGTACACAATCCCTCACACCCAGCCAAGCCAGAGAGAGAGAGAGAGAGAGAGAGAGAGAGAGAGAGAGAGAGAGAGAGAGAGAGAGAGAGAGAGAGAGAGAGAGAGAGAGAGAGAGAGAGAGAGAGAGAGAGGTGAGGGGGGTACAGAGGAGATAACTTGACCATGTAACATCCCTCACACAAAAGCTGTGAGAGCAGAGGGAGAAAGCAGAAGCAAATAAGAGGTGAAGAGAAACATGGGGGATGGGGTCGAGGAAGGAAGAGAAGGAAAGGTTGAGGAGAGGAGGAGACGAGAGAGGTGAGGAGGAGAGAAAAGGTGGAGAAGAGAGAAGTGAGGAGAGTTGGAGAGAAAGGGGTTGAAGGGAGATGTGAGGAGGACAGAAGGGGAGAGAAGAAGGGGGTGAGGAGGAGAGAAAGTGGGAGAAGAGGGAGGCGAGGAGCACAGAAGGAGGTGATGAATGCAGGGCAGTGGTTGTGTTGAAGTTGAGAGGCTGTAGGAGGGCTGGATAAGAGAAAAACTCAGTAAGAGAGGAGGAAGGGAGGACAGATTGAGGGAGCTGGGTGATGAAGGTGAAGAAGATAGAGGAGGAGGAGATGAAGGCAGGATAAGAAGAAGCCAGGACTTTGATCATTGGCCAAGGATCATTGGTATTCACCTTCAACACACTGCAGAGAATCTCTCTCTCTCTCTCTCCATCCCTCCCTCTCTCTTTCCTTCAACTGTTCCATCCCTCCCTGGCTTTCATTCTAAGGTCCCTAAGTTAGCGAGGCCACAGCAACAACCCAAGTGTTTTCATTCCTCATCGACACAACTTACACAATCTCTCTCCACATACTGCACTCGCCCTCCAGATCTCTGCAGATTGCCGTCAAACAAACATGCCCTCAAATTGATTCTTGTGATGTCGCATGTGGGCGCTGCAGATAGCGCATTGTCTGTGTTAACGTGTGCGAGTGTGTGTGGGAAGTCTGAAGACCTTGAAACTTCAAACCGAAGGTAATGAGCGTAGGATTGCACCGGTAGCTGACTGGATGAATCATAACAGCAGCATACCCGGGTCATGTGGATCTCGGACTTCATGTGACCTGTAACTATAATGTATGCCTGCAGCGTCCGTCCGCACACACGGACGCACAGACGGACGGACGGACGGACGGACGGACGGACGGACGGACGGACTGACTGACTGACTGACTGACTGATTGATTTATAGATTGATAAAGGCTGTCACAGGTTCAATTTACAGTACGTTCCTTCTCCGTCAATCCTGTTCTCCCTCTCCTTCAAAGGTCAATCTTTGAAACCTCTCCCCCTTTTTCTACACACTGTGAGTGTAAAAACATGGTATAATATTTTCTTCCTTTCCCTATCGTTCCACTCAGCTGCACACCAATTTAGTCCACCACGAGGAGCTCTTTCTGAATGTTCTGCTGCCAAGCATTTTGGCAGAACACAAAACCAAACATTCTCTGACTGAGACACAGAACCGTCACAGCATGTTGGCTGGAAATAAACAAAAACAAAACAAACAAAAGCAAAAAATGTTGTCCTTGCGGTCTTTAGCATAGCCCCCCCCCCCCCCCGCTCCACTCTCTTGACTCAGACAGGATGTTCTTTTCCAGGTTTTCGCGGGTCACTTCAGACCGTTGTCGCCTCCGATCTGCTTCACCTCCTTCCTTTACTGCCAGACAACCCTCCAAACAGTCACACAGTAATGGAAGTTAATGAGTCCCACTGACCCACTTCTAGCCCCACAGGACGGAGCCGGACACCTAGTTTGTGTGTTTGTGTGTGTGTGTGTGTGTGTGTGTGTGTGTGTGTGTGTGTGTGTGTGTGTGTGTGTGTGTGTGTGTGTGTGTGTGTGTGTGTGTGTGTGTGTGTGTGTGTGTGTGTTTGTGGTTTGGGTGGGGTCCGGATTTGAGGATTGTCTGGAAAAGGATTAGCAAAAACATAAGGCCCCATATGTCTCTCTGGGTGTTGCGCTACATGGTCTACACATGCACGCATGCACTCATGCACGTATGCACACATGCATGCATGCACATATGTGCACGCACGTATGCATCAATGCATGCACATATGCACAAACGTATGCACGCACGTACGTACACATTTACATACACACACCACAAGGATGAAGGGATTTCTCTTTTCTGATTAGAGCCAATTAAAGCGCAGGTTTAAACCTGCATCGTCTGAGAGCAGCAGACAGAGTGAGAGAAAGAGGTAGGAGAGCAAAAAGTTAGAGTTGCAATGAGCAAAATGACTCAGAACTTGTCGGAAAATGGTAAACTTGACACATTACATAATATGTAATGTGTCCAGCTCACTGAATATATTATATTCAGTTAAAGACATTAATAGATATTTATTCTATTCTTTGTGGGTGTCTTCTGGCTTGGGCGTAAATGAATGAATGTGTATCTGTTTTTGTGCGTGTGTGTGTGTGTGTGTTAGGATGATAGAGTTGAAGTGCAGTGGGAGCTCTCAGGGATGTGGTTGTATAGCAGCGGCCCTCTGTCAGAAAACACAGGCATGGGAGTAGCTGTGTGTGTGCGTGTGCGTGTGCGTGTGCGTGTGCGTGCGTGCGTGCGGTGCGTGCGTGCGTGCGTGCGTGCGTGCGTGCGTGCGTGCGTGCGTGCGTGCGTGCGTGTGCGTGCGTGCGTGCGTGCGTGCGTGCGTGCGTGCGTGCGTGTGAAACAGAGGGAATAGCTGGTCTGCTGCCAGGAAACCAGCGTGTACCACGTTGCCTCTGATGTGACACCTGCTGGTCACACGTTGGAACAGGACACACTGGGGACCATCCTGATGGATAACAATTGTGTGTGGTGTGTGTGTGTGTGTGTGTGTGTGTGTGTGTGTGTGTGTGTGTGTGTGTGTGTGTGTGTGTGTGTGTGTGTGTGTGTGTGTGTGTGTGTGTGAGAGTGTGTGTGCACGCAGGCACATGTGCGTGAGCATGTCCCTTACGGGGTCAGTTTTATACACTTTTAACCACTTCAACTCTCGATTGTTAGGACAAATGGACCTGAGTTACAACCGTAATTGGACAGTTTTTTTCCCCCGTCTACACCAAATCTCGAAAGTTACGACGCGTTGTGAGCTTGCTTAGATCGGCTATTTTTGGCGAATGTTCCCC
>NC_137606.1:25700468-25741171 GCF_963280865.1 Gymnoscopelus braueri | reverse complement strand
TGCAGTTGAAATTACAAAACCGTTGGGTATCTCTGCAATCAATCACTGGAACTGATCAATGACACGTGGTTCATTGCAGCCAGTGCTGCAGAAATGAGAGGTGTGTGTGTGTGTGCGTGCGTGTGTGCGTGTGTGCGTGCGTGTGTGTGTGTGTGTGTGTGTGTGTGTGTGTGTCCACATGGGCGTGCATAAATGCATGTGCAAAGGCTTCCGAAAGAAAACCTGAGAGATGGAAGAGTAAGTGAGTGAAAGAGCAAGCAAGTGGAACAAAAAAAGTCTAAATTAATTCTATTACAGTGTAAAGTGATTTCCATATCCGGTGATGCACTGTGCTTCCTGAGATCCGAGAAATTGGAGCATGTGACCCAGAGATGATCACGTCAGCGGTCACACGCATGATGATGATGATGCCCGAGAGGAAGATGACGAGGGCTTCCTCGAGTTCTCTGTGACGTTGTCTCTGTCTTTGAAAACTGCCAATTCATGCACGCGCTACCACGCGGAAAACCATGTGAGGCAGCCATGTGAGGTACATGAGTAGAATCCTGAGTGTCAATTTAACTCTGAAAGTGTACAAATTGACCCTCAGGATAGCTACAACGAGTGTTTTGGCCACTTTCTCCTCTCCACCTCTTTCCTAGCTCCTTCAAGTTGACTTCCCTGCATCTCTCATCCCTCTCCCCCTTCCTCTGACATCCATTCTCACGCTCTGTGAATAAAGCCTTGTGGGTCATTCCAGAATTGGAGGACATTTGGGCTTTCAAATTTTTGAAAAATGAACCTTCGATTTGACAATTTTCTGTTATATATTCATCAATAATAGGTAATAAACTATCAAAAGCTTGATTGGCTCAGCTCAGGCATCAAAGATATTTTTTTTATTACATGTTTTATTTGTTGTTTGCTATACCTGGCGCAACCCTGTTACCAACACTCAGGAACCTGAAGAAAGTGCATTAATGTATTTTTTTAATATAAATCCTTTACCATTAGGTTAAAGAAGTAACATTCTCTCTGAATAAACATTTGATTTCAGATATTAATTTATTTCAATTAGTTTAAGCAACTTTTGAAATCTATCTTGCACAACTTTTCAATTGTGGCATGTTTCACTTTACTAATTTAAGTATTAATTTTCAAATATTTGCTCTATCCCATTATGCATATAATTACTTAAACTCTTTAAAGGACAATAGGTCAAACCCTTATGCGTTGAGAAAGACATTTATGTTAATATTTGATTAAAATTATAATGGTAACAGGGTTGAAATTACAGTAACAGGGTTGAATAGCTACATTACTTCTGATTATAGATTATTTTCAATGTGACAAATAAATGCTCAAGACCACATAATTAGTCTTTTAATAACTTTTAATAACAGAAAATGAAATATCATTTGAATAACTTTTAAAATGTGTCACATGAGGATGGTTGGTAGGTAGTGTGGAAATGGAAAATGGACCAGGAGGCAGCAGAGCTGTTCCAGAAAATCAGGGTTTTATTTTGCAAACAGGAGCTCACACAAGACACGTCTCACCAACATCAACCCCATCTGATTACTAGTTTTCAAACACATTTTATACCTGATAACCAGCTAACTTGACCAATCAGGGAAGACTCTACTAAGTAGTTCCACTTAGACACAGGTGGCATTGATCACACCTCAATTAGACCTAACCTGTCAAGCCTATTAAGTTAGAGGACATAACCATTTACCATAACCATGTGTACAATGCAGACAATAACACATACTGTGTTAATGTTAATAAATTAACAAAGTATTTCCTTCTGTGAAATTAATAATACAACCAGAAAATCAATATAACCAGGAAATCACATGTCAACTTTATGTCCAGGAATTTAAGTCTGTAGACAAAGAATAGTGAAAGTGAATAGTGAAAACATGAGCAAGAGGAATCTGAACCTTCCCCTTGCAAACATTACACAATCAATGACCTCATACTCTACCTGAATGTGATTACATGTTTGGAATTTTGGGACTGGAGAAATGAGCCTCCATGATGTTTTTCACCCCTTCTCCCTTTGGCTCACACATAACCTTGAAAAATAATAACGTTTTTCTTACCACAAAAATGCTTAATAGTGAACTGGTATGGTTGGAGGGCTATAGACACCACTGGAAGATGCAGGCATTCTGATGTTGCATCGAGCTAGTGCATCCACCTTAGGGCTCAGTGGTCAGTCAGCAGCTTGAACTCCCTCCCCAGCAAGTAGTAGATTATCCTTATCCTTATAGTAGTAGTAGTAGAATGATGACCTCTCCAATCTCGTCCTTGGTACGACTGCCTGGACGCATCCATCACTTGTACAGCCCCTTCAGTCAGATCTCTCTGACAGTCTCCTCTGCTGGAACAATGGTGCTGCAGAACCTCTGTCGATAAGTCTCTTCAGTAGCATTGTATTTGTTTGGTACTGCTGTTTTGATAGCTTCGTATGACTCTGACTGTTGTTGTTCATCCATGCCAGCATATGCTTCAAGGGCCCGTCTGGTCAATAAAGTGACAACCGGGGCAACCCATTTTCCCTGCCTCCACCCCCATGCACTCAAACCGCACAGAGAAGCTCTCAGCATCCTCACCTTCTCTGATGTCTGGGATTCTCGGTTCTGAAACATGAGAGGCTGGAGTTCGGTTAGGTGGATTATCAGGTCTCTGATCCAGTGGCATGGGCTGTCGTGATGTCTCTGTGTCCATTGCACCAGAAGCTGTTTGGACTTGGTTGCGGCCAGAACAAGATTTATTCAGTCCGTTTAGAACGACACATAAAGTTCCTCATCTCTTCCATGAAGCTAGTATCAACAGGTGGTGCCATTGGAGTACTCACTGTAGCCTCTTTTGGTCGCACCACTGGTCCTTAATCACTTGGTTTGGCGGCTACCAGAGAACAGTCAGATGGATCGGGAACAGAGATGTCAACCCCTTTAACTGGAGGCCCCAACTCCATGCTCCCCCCACGCCAAACACTTTCTTGACTCCCCAGTTCAACTGGGTTCAGCCTGGTAGCTCAGCCTCTTCCACGACCACCTGGCATCATGGTCTACTTCACAGTTGTCAAATTCATAAAGGCATACCATCCCACCACTGCCACCAAACAACTATAACTCATTTTGACTGCATGGTTAAAATAAAATGAAGCAATATAGTCTGTAAAATTCAATAATGTTTAAAATACGTAGATTAACCTAAATTATAGTTTAGATTATGTAATGTTTTTAATTTAACCATAAATAATAGTGTTTTAATTCTATTAATGCAACCCTGTTAATGTTGCACAACCCTGTTACTCTAATCACAGTATCAGGGCTGCAAGTAACAGGATTGCAAATCTATGCTAATGTTAGCTTTTTCTCAGGAATAGAAGCTAGCTGTTTAGATAGCTGTTAGCATTTACCAAGAGGACAAACTCACATAAGTAAATAAGTACATATTTTTTTGTCAAGTATTTATCTTATTCTGGAAATATGCATAACAGGGTTGCGTGAGGTAGGTTGAGACATTCAAGCAAGGCTGACAATGTTATAAAAATATGAATAATAGAAGAGAGGAGATACCTTTGCTCTACCCATGCTGTTAGGAAAGTGTTTGATGATGTCACTTCTAGTGTGTCATGTGACTCACACTTTTCTTCTTCTTTTACCATGCTAAAAAGGTTAAGGTAACAGGGTTGCATGCAAGTTGTGGGACACAGGTTCCTTGCATAATAATACTTATTTAAAATATTATGTTAATTAAAAAATATGTTTCCACATCTACAAGAGACATCTATGAACAAAATAATGCAAAAGAAAGTAGATTTAGGTGTCATTTTAACAGTTTTATCTGAGAGTCAATTTGGTCACCAAGGGGGTGGGACAAGAGAAAACTAGCATTTTAGGGGTACTACAGACTTATTTGGTATTTTTTTTAAATATGTTCAAACATTTCTTTCTCCAAGTTGATTTAGATTTGGTCTCAGGACAAGTCAAAGTTACACGACAACTGCATTATTTAGTATTTTGTAAATGGATTATTTGACATTTCTTGGGTGGGACGTAAAATGTCCTCCAATTCTGGAATGACCCTTGTGTGTCTCAGCCTCCACTACCATACATAATGTGATGTAGGGGGAGGCCGCGGTCCTGCAGGCGTAGAGGAGATGACATCTCTGACACCGGGGAGGATTGAAGAAACAGGGGCTGTATAAGGCCGAATCAAGAGCCCTGGCTGCTTTATGAGTTTACGGCACCAAGAGAGCTCATAACCCAAACCCAATTCCCAAATTCTTGGAATGTAATTTCTTCGACGGTTCAACATTTTTGTCATATCAACACACCACACAGATAAGATAAGAGAGACAGCCGAGAGGATGAGCCATATGAAAGCTGGGGGTGGGAGCGGAGTGAGTTCATGGACGGGAAACATTTGGTGTTGGGGGATAGAGATAGTCTTTTTTCACTTTGTCCCAATTGTGTACAATGTTCTCAGGTTCACGTGAACTGGTGAATATTATTTGCTGTGTGTGCAGTACTTGATTCTATTGTACTGTACATGCATCTGCACTCACATCCAAGAAGATTATTCTAGCCTACAGCACTGGAGTACAATACTATATGCACACACCGACAGACAAAGGCACACACAAACTCAGTAGCCTACATGACATCACACAGTGGGATGATGAAGAGGTGGAAAGACACACTAGGCATGAAGAGGTGAACTGCTCTAATCTTTCTTCCAGAAAAAGGTAAACCGCTGGTACAACCTCAACGCGCGCACGCGTGCACGCGCGCACGCGCGTGCGCACACACACACACACACACACACACACACACACACACACACACACACACACACACACACACACACACACACACACACACACACACACACACACACACACAGAGGCTGAAGTAGACTACAGTGGATGTTGACAAAGAAGGACTAACTAAACGCATGTTTTAATGAGGATTCCATATGATTCAGTCCGCCAGTTGCAAATTGAATAGATGGATACTTAAAACGAAATGAAAACAACCTGAGGCAATAATGGATAAAAGAAAATATGTATGGACATTTGCGCAAACTATAGCTATCTACATCCATCCATCCAACAAACAAACAGCTGTTAACTAGTTTAAGCAATTTGCAATAGCTAAAATCTAATAATAATCTTATGTGTCATTTAGGAAGACATATAGGGTAGGGGTGTTGGAAAATATCGATTCATGTAAGAATCGCGATTCTTATTATCAACGATTCAAAATCGATATACAATTTCCAAAAATCGGTTTAAAAAAATTATAATATATATATATATAGTTTCTTTTGGGAGATAATAGTTTTTTTTTGCTGGTTAAAGTAACAGGAGTTTTTACTCTATGGTGTTTGTGATATGAATTGTAAGCTTACCATAATCACAGTAAACATTATCATGTCTTCAGACACACATTCAAGGGCTTTTTTTAAACTAACTCCAGTCACTTTCAGTTCAGCACAGCTGAGGTGTGTGTGTCACTGTTCAACTGACACTCGTTGACACTCGTTAATGTTACTTGCGTCAAAGCAAGGATCTCATCTTAAAAAAGCTTAGTGCTTAATGAGCCTCCCAGTTTAGTAGACCTTGTATTGTGAATTTGTACTTCCATGTACTGATGTTCTCATGTCTTACTAAATAAAGTACATCAATCAATCAAGCAATTATATTGTGTGTCTGCATCAAATAGAACAACACCTAAACTAAGATTCATCAAAGCCAAGAAGTTTTACACAACCTCTCTGGTATTATATATTTTTTGTTTGAGCTGTTGGAAATAAATAGGCTACACTTGGTTGTTTAAGTCAAGATGAAAACAATATAATAATTTGGATTAAACTGATTTTTTTTTTTTTAATGAGAATCTATTTCTTAAAATCGTTTTGAATCGATTTTTATTCTAATCGTGACCCCAAGAATCGTAATCGAATCGAATCGTGAGATAGCAGACGATTCACAGCCCTAATATACAGGATTGGTGATCTCCAGTATCTCTCAGTTGGGCACCTTGTTGGGATCAGTTTGTTTGAGTTCCTTGTCTGATAACCTGTGAGCTTCTTCTTCCTGAGGGGATTTGGGTAGCCAGTCTCAGAAGTTGAATACTTGAATACTTTGAATACTTTTGAACACAACAGTCAACAAATAGCTCTCGGCATACCCAGTTCATTGTCACTCTCAGGTGGCACCAAGATGAATGAACGGGTCAATATTAGGAGTCATGACAGAACACTTCTTGATAACCTGTACTCTTTAACATTTTCATTCTAGAAAGGTTTCTCAGCCTGCCACTATCTGCGGATGAGACACCCTATCGATCTGGGGTATGACACATCACCAATGACTCATGAGGGAGGGAGAGGTGTGTGTGTGTGTGTGTGTGTGTGTGTGTGTGTGTGTGTGTGTGTGTGTGTGTGTGTGTGTGTGTGTGTGTGTGTGTGTGTGTGTGTGTGTGTGTGTGTGTGTGTACGCGCGTATGTGTGCACATACGAAGAGAGGAAAGCGTGAGAGCTAGGGGAGAGAGAGAGAGAGAGAGAGAGAGAGAGAGAGAGAGAGAGAGAGAGAGAGAGAGAGAGAGAGAGAGAGGAGGCTGAGTTCTCATTTGTGGATCTACAGTACATAGTGTCTGTAGAGGTAGGCTACCATGTTCTTCAGATAGGAGGCAACAGGGACATTCTCTTTCTGTGTGCTTGCATGTTACTGACAAACCATGTAGAATAACAAGCAGGCTTGGGACAGGTTAAAAACACACACACACACACACACACACACACACACACACACACACACACACACACACACACACACACACACACACACACACACACACACACACACACACACACACACACACACACACACACACACACACACACAGAGAGAGAGAGAGAGAGAGAGAGAGAGAGAGAGAGAGAGAGAGAGAGAGAGAGAGAGAGAGAGAGAGAGAGAGAGAGAGAGAGAGAGAGAGAGAGACAGATCAAAGGAGCCAACACCCTATGTCACCACCTCTATCTGAACACAATTTCTCTCTTTCTGCCTCAGTCTTGAGCTGTGATCTCTCACCTTGCCTCCCTTTGTTTCACTCATTCTACAAGTTTTTTTTGTCACTCCAATCTTTTATTTTTTGTTGTTCGTCAGCTCCTCATATCCCGGCACTCGTTCTCTCAACTCTCACAGTTTCTCAATCATTTGCTGTCTCCTCCTTCCCCTTGCTTTGAAGGAGAAGACCGGCTGCAGTGTACAGATTAGGTCCTGCTACATCACGGCGTTGAGTGTGACGGTGATGGAGAGGCTAGCGGCACAGTTAAAAGCTGGATTTCAACGCATCAGATGAGTCATTACACCAGAGAGAGAGAGAGAGAGAGAGAGAGAGAGAGAGAGAGAGAGAGAGAGAGAGAGAGAGAGAGAGAGAGAGAGAGAGAGAGAGAGAGAGAGAGATAGAGAGGACAGCAAAATCCTCAGTGTTCATTTATTCATTTGGTTAAATGAACAGCATGGGTTTTACAGTGTGGACATGGTGGAGGGAGGGAAGGGAGAATGACAGACGGTGGGTGAGGGTGCTACGATAAGAGAGAGACAGGGAGACAGAGAGAGAGACAGAGTAGGTCCGCAAAATTCAACAAAATGTCAATTATGACTGTGGTGACAGTCTGAGCCAGGCACCGTTGGAAGCAGCTCGCCAGCCCGGATCCAACAAGCCGTCCCTCGTCCCCGGTACAACCCACCGTTCGGGCACGATCACCGCTGTGAACCGAAAATCAGCGGCCAGCGAGTGCTGCCTGTGTCCGCTCCGAGGAGCACCGTGTGACGCGAGGTTATACTGCCTGGCAGAATGGAGAGGGGCGGGCACGTGCGTTCTGGAATGTCGGAGCTGCAGCGCTCGCCGATGCTCTGCTCCATTGTATCAATGAGTAAACAATATAGACGCTAACACTATGGAGATGTTGTCCAAAGCACTCTCTCGTTCATAAAACAGTCCTTTATAAGTTTGTAGGCAGCAGACCTTCTCTGGCTGTGTGTGTAAGCCAGGACCGCACCTCCCTCCAGAGCATGGGAACTCTCTGCCCACATCTCCAGAGCATGGGAACTCTCTGCCCACATCTCCAGAGCAGGGAAACTTGGGAAGCGAGAGCGAACCAATCATCACAAAGGTCACACCCCCACATTTGCAGAAAGGCCTCTTTTTTTTCTCCTCACGAAGCCACGCCTGTTTTTGCCAGCTGATATAAAAGTGAAATGCCCACATTTGAAGGGCACGCCCTTATTTCGCAAAGAAACGCCTATTTTTTTAACAAATGATAGTTAGACTGCGGTCCCCACAGTCAAAAAGAGAAAAGAGAGATGTGCTTGAAAAATAAAACAGAGGAAGAACCAGATGAAATATGGATTCATTTGCTGAGAGAGATTGAGAGAGAGAGAGAGAGAGAGAGAGAGAGAGAGAGAGAGAGAGAGAGAGAGCGAGAGAGAGAGAGAGAGAGAGAGAGAGAGAGAGAGAGAGAGAGAGAGAGAGAGATTGCAGGAGACACTTTGTTTTCTTATGATAACAATACGGTAAAAATCCACAGTGTTGATTTAACGCAGAGTAAAACTGGACCCTTTTAGGGTTCATCTTGCTGTGTAGTAAGTACTCTGGAGCAAAGCGCAGGCTGTGCATACTGATAGATTAGAACACCCCAGTCATTACTGCAACCATCAGCACAACCATAAATATACTCTAATTGCATATCACTGATAATACCACAGCTTTATGCTGTTTGTTTATTTGGGTGTGTGCGGAATTATAGGGAAAATGTGTGAAGTTAATTGCTTATCACTGATAACAAAGCAGTGTCACATTCCAGTGCACTGCATTCAGCTATGAAAGAGCGAGCCGCGTGCTGCTAAATACAATGAGAGTCAGTAAATCACCATGATTATTGTAAATACGTTTTGAAGACCAGCAGGACTGGTGCTGCATCATCAGGCAATAAAAGGTAAATCATTTTCCAGGACATTTTATGTATCCCCCCAAATGAATGAGGTGGCAATCTGAAGATTAAAGGAGAATAAATTAATGTAAATGTCGATTTATAGATTTTACCCGATGATTTGAAAACAAGTGTAACCGCATTCCAGTGAACTCATGTGAACAATCTCAGCGAGCATATCAGACTGTGTAGTCAGTATGGTCATGGTCATTACAAGTTTCAAGGGGTATGTTCAAGACCGTTCAAACCGTTTGTGTTGTTAAACAATATACAGCTGCGGTCTAAAATGTTTTATTATAGTCATCAATAAATCATGTCACATTTTTGGTTTGCTGCCATCGGGACGCGAGGAAGATGGGGGGTGACTATCATTTCTAGAAGTTATGGTGCAACGCATTTGTGGTACCCCTTTGGACAGAAGTGAAAGTGCTTCTGGAGGTGCGATCTAAGGCTGAAGACATAACCTCTCGAAGAGTGCAGTCAACACACCTCTCTAACATTGTTGTACAGTTAATAATGCAATTAGTCAAATCAGAAATTTGAGAAATGCTACCAAATTAACCACAATTCAAACTTTGAATATCATCATTCGATTTCAACCCAAAATGATAAGAAAAAAAGGTCTAAGCGAGCAAATGCCCAGTTTTAGAGAAAGAGGAAAGAATTTGAGAAATATTGCGTAAAAAATAAAGGCATGACAGCTTTGCAGCTGTCATCTTTAGGGCTGGCATTCGTTAAAAAAAAAGAAGAAGTTATATAGGACAAAATGTGAATAGGCCTGTTATAGCTCCACCATGAGGCAAAGGTTCTTCCTTGGCCTACTTGGAGAGTGCACACCAAGTTTCATGCCGATCGGTAGAACCGTGCCCGAGATTAACTTGACAGACAGAATCACAGACAGACGGACTCACGGGACGGAGAGTAAAATTAAATCTCCAATCTCCAGCCGTCTGGCCTAGCGGATATCTGTAAAGTTACTAAAAGCAATCCAATGTAGGTGATTGCTGCTTCATGTATTGAAGACATAACAAGCAGCTGCTTGACTGCTTCTTCCATCACTAAATCAACCAAAAGATGTTCTTTTGAAATTATGGCATGTAGTTCTGCAAAGCTACATGTCTGCACAAGTTTAGGTTGATGTTTCCACCCCATTCAGATGCGAGCATGGCCTCAACTACAAAACCCATCTAACCCCTGCTCATTTTGCTAGGATTGGATGGCTTAGGGTTGAGGACAGAGTACAGCAACTTGCTATGGGCCTGGTCTTCAAGATACACCACAACATTGGGATCCCCCTGTATTTGTCTAAATACTTCCTAAATGTTAATGAAGTCCACGATCATAACACCAGAGGCAGCTCCACAACTCATGTGCAACCCAGATTTGGCTCAACAAAGGGAATGAACTCTTTCTCATGTTATTCATCAAAAATGTGGAATGCCCTACCAAAAGGAGTAAAGGAGTGTAAAACCCTACTCACTTTCAAAACTGCCCTAAAGATACACCTTCAGGAGGCTGCAATTCGAAAATGGCCCCTGTCTAAGTCTTAACCTACCCCCCTACCCCCCCTTTTCTTTTTCTTCTTTTGTATTTATTTTCACTCTTCATACCAGTAACCTGTAAGCTGATTGCATGACGTTCTGTATAGTAGTGTGTATATCTGTCTGTCTCTTATATGTCATCATGATTTGTGTGCATGGGGATCTCATCTTAAACAAGCTTAGTGCTTAATGAGACTCCCAGTTTAGTAGACCTTGTATTGTGAATTTGTACTTCCATGTACTGATGTTCTCATGTCTTACTAAATAAAGTACATCAATCAATCAATCAAGCATCAATATGCTCATATTTGATTTTGCCTTTGATTGGGGGCAGCTCCTTAACAACTTCTGCTGAAATTGTTAAGTAGTCCCCTCAATAGAGGAATTGCCTTTCTGCCGAACATGACAATGCTTGAACAGTGTTTGTAGGATGAGCAGAGACAGAGACTTGCCAATGGTATATTGTAATGTGTCTGACCTTTAAAATTGGCATGCCACAAGCCTATTTCCTCCTACAATCATTGGATATTACAGTAATGCTATGTATCCCTTTTTTTATTTTAAAAACTGTACATTTAACCGCTTAAGCTCTATATGATTAGATGACTGACTGGGGTCCCCCAGGGCTCTATACTTGGTATGCTCTTTTTTTTCAATCTACACCAAATCTCTTCAGCAAAAATAGCAGATCTACGTGATCACAACGCAACGCATTGCAACGCATTGTGAACTTGTAGATCTGCTATTATTGCAGACCGACCGTTCACCCCAGAATGTTAGGGTTCATGTGGTTCAAGTGTTAAAAAGCTGTGGACACATCCACCAGCCCATTATAAATACTGGTCTTGATTTTGTCTTGCCCACATCTCCCACCGACTTTCTCTTCCTCTGACTTACCAAAGCTCTCCCTACCCGTCTGTTTCCTTTGCCTTTCCTGTCCTTTTTTCCCCAGAGTGATGCTATATAAAGTCAATGTGATTGGCGGTACATGGTAGTACTGCTCGCCGGCACCGCTGATGTGGGCAGGGCACAATGACATATATAGAGGATTGGAATTTGATCAGCTTTAAAGATGCTAACATTTCTGATTCCGATCGCTTAAAATATGCATGGATCTGTCCAGATCAGATCAGGACATAGATCGGGTACATACAGCATGAAAACCTAATCATTTTCCACGTCTTTTCCATGACTGGAAAACTGCATAAAAAAATTCCAGGTTTGCCAGGACACGTGGAAACTCTGTATCTAGCATTGTTTTCATTCATGAATATTACATAGCCCATTGGCTGCCAGATCTTTACGTTGACGAATGAAAACAGGCCATCTGGAGGTGGTGAGTGGGTTGTCACGACTCACGAAAACCAACCAACACACACTCATAAACAAGCTTAGGGCTCGGTAAGATGTAAGCTTGTGACTTCAGATTTTAGCCACTTTAACCACTATCTTATACTTTGGCTATTCAAAAATAGCAGATCTACAAGCTCATAGCGAGGCACCGCGTGCCGCACTATGAGCTTGTAGATCTGCTATTTTTGGGGAAAACATGGAAATTTGTGCAAATCTTTGAATATATATTTTTTCAAGCGAACATTTGTGACTCAAATCTTTGCTTCTGGGGATTCTACAAATGCCTTCTAAATCCTTCCCTGTTTTTTTTTAGAAAAAACCTTATGCTGCCTTATGCATCAGCAGTTCTCAAACTCTTTTCAACTCAAGGACCCCCAAAATCATATGTATTTGTCCTCGGACCCCCATCTCAAAATACGTTGTTCCAGGGACCCCGAGAAGCAAAGATTTGAGTTAAGAATGTATATATTCAAAGATTTGGACACATTCTCACAATTTCTCACAAAAAAAAGCTGCGCCAGCTACTTTTATTTTTTTTGAAATAGCCAAATAAATCTTAAAATGACACAGATGCGTTCCCGGATTGAACGGGTTAGAATCTAAAAATGGACTAAAATGGATCCGGGCTGGGGGGCAAGGTGGACCGTGGGATCTACCCCCAGTGGGAGACAGCTTGTGAGCGGGCTGCTTCTGATGGGAACCTGGCAACCTATTCCTGGAACTCACCACTCACAGGTGTTGAGCTCATGTGGGCGAGAGGAGAGGAGAGGAGAGGAGAGGAGAGGAGAGGAGAGGAGAGGAGAGGAGAGGAGAGTAATCTTGGCAGGCAGGTAAAACAGAAGAAGAGAGAGGGTGGAAAGATGGGTGTTCCAGAGAGAGAGAGAGAGAGAGAGAGAGAGAGAGAGAGAGAGAGAGAGGGAGAGAGAGAGTGAGGGGTGAAAAAGAAAGGAAGGAAGGAAGGAAGGAAGGAAGGAAGGAAGGAAGGAAGGAAGGAAGGAAGGAAGGAAGGAAGGAAGGAAGGAAGGAAGGAAGGAAGGAAGGAAGGAAGGAGGGAAGGAAGGAAGGAAGGAAGGAAGGAAGGAAGGAAGGAGGGAAGGAAGGAAGGAAGGAAGGTAGAAAATAAAGAAATAAAGAAATAAAGAAATAAAGAAATAAAGAAATAAAGAAATAAAGAAATAAAGAAATAAAGAAATAAAGAAAAATACAAATCTAATTCAGTCAGTTAAAGAGGTACATCAAACATTGCTTCTCCTCTTCTCACCTTACATCAATGCGTTAAACCAACAGAGAACGCTTGAGCTTCTCTCTCTCTCTCTATTTTCCCAGCCTCCTTCTCCTCCCTCCTTTTTATCTCCATCTCCCTTTTTCAGCATGCTAAAACAAGCCTATACCCATCTCTGGGGAATGCATGTGAATGGAGGAGAGTGGAAAGGCACTCTGCGTCTGTCCTGGTTTCATGCGGTGCATGGCCCCACCACACACAGCATTCATTCACTATTTAAGGAATACCGACCACTTCACAGACAAACAGACCAGGCCCAGTAGCCGTGTCCATGCCTGTCTTCCACTTCCACATCCCTACACCCAGCGGTGTAAAGTAACTAAGTATATTTACTCAAGTACTGTACTTAAGTACACTTTTGAGGTATTTTTTTTACTTTACTGGAGTATCTACTCCAGTTCTACTCCACTACATCTCAGAGGCAAATATTGTACTTTTACTCCACTACAATTATTTGAAAACTTTAGTTACTAGTTACTTTGTGGATTCTTATAATTTTTTACAAAACATTAACCACTTCAGCCCTACAGTATATACATTTCGGCCATTTGAAAATAGCCGATCTACAAGCTCACAATGCGTCGCGATGCGATGCATTGTGAGCTTGTAGACCTGCTACTTTCAAAAGATGTTTATACATTTTATACATTTGAAAACTTATCATATTATTCTGCATAATGAGCACTTTCTACTTTTAGTATAAGCACATTTTGATACAAATACTTTTGCACTTTTACTCAAGAACATTTTGAATTCCGGACTTTTACTTGAAACATAGTATTTCTACATCACAGAAATGATACTTTTACTCAAGTAAAAAATTTGGATACCTTTTCCACCTCCGCCTACACCAGACTGACAATACAAGAGTTTGAACCCTGTGTTTGCCTGTGTTCACTTGCCCATAGCCTGATCAATATGCTCCTAATTGAGCTTGAAATTGTAACGACGACAGTATGGCAATGCAAGCAAATTCTCTGTGAAACCCAACACAGTTTGTTGACAGACCATCAATATCAGCCCCCCCCCCCCCCCCCCCCCCCAGTGACAACCATATAGCTAAATGGGAAAAACTACAATCATATCCCCTCTCACCATAATTTACCCCAGAGGTAGCTTAAGCACTGGCAAGCTGAGAACGATCACACGGCCAATGTTGTCCCGATCAAACAAGCCAAACGTTTACACAAAGAACCGCTGGAGACATCAGTCAGCTGCCTAAATTGCATCGCTGCTGAATCCGCTATGACAAAGCCTCCGTCTGCTACCGCAGCTGAGCGTCTGATACCCAGCGTCAATAACAGGTAATTGAATGTATAGGCTTGCGTCAGCAGCGTCCCACTCCATCTGGGAGCCCATTGCCAATCACTCAGTCAATACAATAACTTTTCCCCACGTTTTTTTAAATCTTTACCAACAAATGTTTGTCTTGGTGGTGGGATTAGATCTAATTCACTGGAGAGATCAGTTAAGGAAGATCAGATGCATGTAGAGGATTCATCTGTTTTCCACTGGGCCCCTCGGTGGGCCAGCTAATCTGCAAAGCCTCAACGCTCATCCACACAGATCAATGGATAACCTGGCAAATTTAGAACACATCTCCTTTTTATCTTGTCTGTCTCCCTGTCTGTCTCCCTGTCTGTCACCCTGTCTGTCACCCTGTCTGTCACCCTGTCTGTCTGTCTGTCTGTCTGTCTGTCTGTCTGTCTGTCTGTCTGTCTGACTGTCTGACTGATTAGGGAAATGAAATCCTCTCGGTGATCAAAGGCTCACAAATCCCAGCCAATAATATTGAGACCAGACATTAAAGGCAGAAAGCTGACAAGTGCCGCACAAATCTTTGACTCACAGGGTTGAGAGACTGATGGTTACTGAAGTTTTCGTCACCATAATGGTATAACTGGTCTGGTAAATTGGTATGGTATTAAACCAGTCTAAATTCATTGATCTCAATAACTGTCTTGAGGACATCTGAAGTTATTTCATCTCACTTTCTGTATTACACAACAACAGGATACTTTATCTCCTTATGTCAAACAATATGCAAACAATATTTTGGATTAATATTTGAATCAGTATTGAAGTTTTATAAGCAAATACATTCAATTGTGAAATCCAGTTTTATTTAGTGCAAATAATTTCAAATAGTGAGTCATGTCCTCATAATCTTTATTCTTTTCTGATCCTCATTAGCTTCCACTACCGCGGTCACAAATATTCCTGGGATCCACACAAGACCATACAAGGTATCCAAGGTATCTAAGGTAACCAAACACTTGCTCAGGGAACCCAGGTTCGAATACCCGGTCGGACGTGAACAGAGTGCAACTTTAAATAAGTATTTGCCTCCAATTTGTTTTACTTCTACTTTGTTTGGTTAGTGCATGTAGAGAGTTCTGCTGGCTGGATAAATGACAGATTTTTATGTAGCTTTGAATTTGGTTTTGGAAGAAGTTCCAGATGATCCACTCAAAGCTGACCTGTCTAGTTTGATGAGTGTCAAAACCTGCACCAATTATTCTTTGAAGACGTCTGGTTTTACCTCAACTATCGCATTTCTGGCAAATCTTAGAATGTTAATTTAGCCTTGATGTTCAACCGTAACAAACTGAAAGAACTAGTGCCTGTATAACACGATGGGAGTTACATAGGGAGAACATCTACGTATGATAGCAATACCCTGTCCCATTTTTACAACAATAGTGTCATTATGAACTGAACGTTCCTGGCAATTATCAATATATAATTTTAAATATTTTTTACTTGCTATATTGGGGTCCCCTCCATGAACAGGTTCATAGCTAGAATGGCTAGAATTTTTCTAGTACCCAAGACAATCCACTTAGTCTTGGATACATCAATTTATCAATTTATTGTCCGCTACCCAATTAACGTAGCGGAAAACCCCTGCAAACTGTCTGCAAAGGCAAAACTAAAGTTTAATGAGGAACACATTGGGTCTGGAGACCTTCATCAGGTGATCTCGAGATAACCTGTGGTCTGTGGAACGAAAAGTTGTGTTTCTCATTAAACTAAATTCTTCACATTTGAAGACAGTGTGCAGGAGTCTTTCTTCTACATTGACCGGCCTCTGTCTTCTCCAATACACCTGTCGTTCTTTACATGTGCAAAATATTTTTTCCTCTACCCAATCAGCAATTAAAAAAAAAAAGAAGTCATTACATACTTAATTTGCAAGTGCTCAACATGGCTGACAATAGACAATAGACACCACAATGTTTATGTGTGTATGTGTGTGAGTGTGCACAGGCGTGTGTGCTTTACAGGCTGTAGGCGGTGTCGTGAAAGTGAGAGGTCTAATGGGTTTACTGTGTGCTTATGATTCTGTGCCAACCTTCCACACATCCCTCCATCGTCACTCTCTTTCTCTCTCTCCTTCCTTCTCTCTTCCTCTTTCTGTTTCTCTCAGCATCGTGAGTTGTCTGTGTTGTGGGACCCTGCGGTGTGATATTGAACGTGTAGTAAAAGGCTCACGCCCTGCATTAGAGCTGCTGCAGGACCGAGAGAGAGGGAGAGAGAGAGAGAGAGAGAGAGAGAGAGAGAGAGAGAGAGAGAGAGAGAGAGAGAGAGAGAGAGAGAGAGAGAGAGAGAGAGAGAGAGAGAGAGAGAGGGGGTGGTGACACAGAGAGAGAAGGTTGCCAAGTATTGGATTACTGCAGGGCTGTCTGGGGCAGTAGTGCAGAGAGGACAACGGAGGAGGTTAAAAAAAAAAGGAGAGAAGGAGAGAAAAAGACATTTCTTTTCTTTTCTTTTCTGCTCACATTTCCCTGTGGGAGACGTGAGGGGATGCGTTCGGCATACCCAGATCAATAGGGGAGTTTGTCTCTGTCAGTGTGGCGTTGGGTTCTGGAATGGAAACCGACGTACGCAGAGAAAACACTAAGAAGGCCCGGACCGCTGGCCTAGCCGTCTGGGCACTTAAGCTCTAATGTAGCCTGACAGCGAATCGCGGGTTCGAGTCCCGTTCCCGACGATCTTTGCTGCATGTCCCTCCCTGTTTCCTGTCCATCTCTACTATACACTATATAATAAGGGCAGAAAAGCCCCCCCCCCAAATATCTTTAAAGAAAACACTGAGAGAAGCCACTATTCATACTGTAGCTCCTCCACAGTGGAATGATGCAAGGAAAATATAGTTTTGTGAGGGGAAAAACCCCCCCACCCCCAAAAATCCTTGTCATAACGGTATCTCGTTATGACAAGGATAAAAGGCTGCGGTTATCACACGGAAGTTGCAAACAATCTTAGATGAGTGTACTACTTGTGGACTCAGGAAACGGGACGGGAAAAAAAAGTCGCCGTTTGAGAACGTGCTATCTGTTAAGAAGAAATTGTGGCACATCCGTATCTCTAAAATAAGAAGCCCTGATTTATACCTTGTTGTACGATCGAGTCGCACGTCAAAAATAGCAGAGCTAGCAGACCTTCTATTTTTGGGGACTATAACTTAGTTCCACTATGCAGTGTTGCTGAACCCCTCTCATCTCCTAGTGTTCTTCACCACCCACCGCCGTGCCTGGAGCCTTGATTTGAACCCCAGCCGGAGTGCAGCTCATTACGCCGGTGTCACGGAGGCGAAGAAAGTATCAGATGATACAACATTCAATTTACATACAACAACCTTGGGGTAAAATGCAGTGGCTGCACAGATACTCTGTGGATTAAAATGCCAACCTCTATCCTTCTGTATTCGAGTCTCTTTCTCTCTCTCTCTCTCTCTTTCTCTCTCTCTCTCTCTTTCTTTCTCTCTCTCTTTCTTTCTCTCTCTCTCTCTGTCACTGTGTCTCTCTTCCTTAATTCTGTGAAGTCAAAGGTTTAGTATGAGTGAAATTTGATTATTAGGCTCCCTCTGAAACAGAGGATGGCATTTACCTCATGATCCCCTTCTGATCTATTGAACATCTCTATTCTGTTGTAATATTACATCTTTATCTGATTATAGTATAGCGTTCACTTAAACATCCTCTCCTCTCCTCTCCTCTCCTCTCCTCTCCCTCCCCTCCCCTCCCTTCCCTTCCCTTCCCTTCCCTTCCCTTCCCTTCCCTTCCCTTCCCTTCCCTTCCCTTCCCTTCCCTTCCCTTCTCTTCTCTTCTCTTCTCTTCTCCCTGCCTCTCCTGCTGTCTACTCCACTTCTCTCCTGTCTTCCATACACAGTAAATCGATATGCTCAGCGTCAACATTATAACAACATTATATCAACTCTGTCAGTGCATAGGCGGGCCGATCGTTACCACGGAGATGAGCGCTTGCTACACCAGTTAGGGGCTGGATCAGCATTCTGATTGGCCGAGAGTGTGACATTGATCTATTACTGATGGGATATAGCATTAGTGTTTATCACGCAGACTTTATGCCCTGTCAGGGAGATAGGGAGTGTTTGTGAGTGTGCCTGTGTGTGTGTGTGTGTGTGTGTGTGTGTGTGTGTGTGTGTGTGTGTGTGTGTGTGTGTGTGTGTGTGTGTGTGTGTGTGTGTGTGTGTGTGTGTGTGTGTGTGTGTGTGTGTGTGTGTGTCCTTTTAACATGTGTGTAGTTGTTTGGGAATGTGTGCAGGACATGACTAATGCTTTTACTGTAACAGCGGAAGGACCTGACAGAGCATGCTGGGAAGTGGTGTTTCCTTCGCTTTGGAAGAGGAAGGTGAAAGGTCAGGGTACTGCAGGGAGAGCTACAGGTCCTGTGCCGGTGGGATTGTGGTGAAACACGGGACATGGTTGGCATGTGTAGACAGGTAGAAAGCTTATGTATACACAGATAAATTTGGGTCCATTTTTAAACGCTCTGAGTTATGTTAGATGACAGAGAAGACGGAGAGGGGTGACTTTTCTCTCTTGCTGCTGGGCAAAGTAAACATTTTGATAGTCTCAAAAACCTATAGGTCAACAACCAGAATGGCTGTAACGCTGTGTATCTTTTCAGAAATCATGAAAATCATGAAAATCATGAAAATCATGAAAATCATGAAAAGAGACAAATAAGTATAATAAGTAAACAAATAAGTATAAATAAAATAAGTCTCTCTCTCTCCACTTCTTGACCCAAATCTGACGATGCAGGCAGCTGCAGCTGTTTGTGAGGGTTTGTGTCTTAGTCCGTGGTACCAAAAAGTTCCCACAGGAACAGAGATGGGGTTGGGGGGGTTGAGGGGGGGTTGGGGAGGAATTGAGACCTCATCTTTTGGAGGTATAGTCCAAAATGTGTTGCACAAAACCATGACTTGCTTTCATTATTCACTTAGTGGCCGTCCAACTTGCTATTCATAATCTATTGTCCTTTAACTTTAACCTATCCAATTCCCACGTGGCACATCATTGTGAAACACACTAATACCATTGTTACACATTTATTAACCACTTTAAACCTGCCATCCCTATTTTGGACGTGTCATTGTACAGTATTGTAGAAGAAAAAGTCATTTTTTTTTTTTAAATGGTACTAGTTAGCTAAAATAGCTATTTCCGCTATTCATTGTATGAGAAGTACTGTATGTTGAAGTTGTTAACATGTCTGAAAAAAACTCCAACAGGTGTGCATGTGTAGCTGTGTGGCCGCTGCACGTGTGGGAGGTCCCAGCTTTTGTAAGATGTAAGATGGGGGGAGTCATTTAGACCTAAACACGCCTTCTAAATCTAAGTTTTATAAAATATTAAAAAATATTATGCTACTATGTATATAGCGACAACTAATGTGACACAGATGCTGTCCCGGATTGAAATGTAAAAGACGTATAACAAGTCTAAATTGGTTCAGTGATTGTTTGTGTCATTTTGACTGTGTCTGTGTATGAATGTGTGTGTGTGCTTACACAGTATGTGGCCGGAGAACATGACATATTTATACCGTATGTGTGTGTGTGTGTGGTGTGTGTGTGTGTGTGTGTGTGTGTGTGTGTGTGTGTGTGTGTGTGTGTGTGTGTGTGTGTGTGTGTGTGTGTGTGTGTGTGTGTGTGTGTGTGTGTGTGTACTGTATATGTACCATTTGATCCCCCTAAAGCCTGCTCACCCATGCTCTCAAGTCAGCTCCACATCCGAGTGCACTCTCGGGATTAGTGACCTCATAATAGTGTTTCAGCGCTGAACATGAGTCCCCCCCCCACCAACAAAACACACACACACACACACACACACACACACACACACACACACACACACACACACACACACACACACACACACACACACACACACACACACTCACACACACACACACACACACTCACACACACACACACACACACACACACACACACACACACACACACACACACACACACACACACACACACACACACACACACACACACACACACACTAACACACACCTATGCACCAGAGACCAACATGTCATCCGGCTGGATTACTACTGAGCCATGATTATGGATATTCAACCTGCCACAGAACTGGGCCAGTGGACAATGTTGGCCCACTTAGCAGACTCAACATGGCCTGGATATTTTGAGCGTCATTACATATAGGCGAACAACACATTAGAACCTGCTGTGTCTCAAATACAAGCGTTGGCAATTGGACCCAATTCAGTTCTGTAACCAAAGGATGACAAAAGTGTGTAAAAGCTTGTCCTACGGGTGAATTTGTCCACTACCAGAGTTAAACTAACAGTCAAGGTTTTGCAGTGTACTTCTCTATGCGTGAGTGTCGTGGTTATTGAAAATGGTCCACTTTGGCATTACTCCAACCAAGACATTGATACACGCACGCACAAGGATGGTTTTCTCTTTCAATTTTACAAAGGTGCTTTACTACAGTATGGGTCTGTGTGCATATTAATGTGTGAATGTACTCATGTACAGTATATTATGGAACAGTAGATGGGCCCATGTGTCTGCACACACGCACACACACACACACACATTTGAAATATTTATTTATGTCCACATAATAAGAAGTACAGTATGTACAAACAAAGGACATAAACACTGCCAGTGCAGTCAGATAAAGGGAAAACAGCCAGTTACAAAGTGCACACACACACACACACACGCACACACACACACACACACACACACACACACACACACACACACACACACACACACACACACACACACACACACACACACACACACACACACACACACACACACACACACACACACACGTACACTGCTGAGCAGTTCATTTTGCTCCACAGCAAAAAACAACAAGAACTTGACATTTCCTGATGCCAATATTTCACAGCTAGATTTAACCCCAACACTGTAAAACTGGACCCATAAGGGTGCATTCGTACACTCTCAGGGTTCAATTGATGCTCAACGTTTATATGTGTTCTCACATGTTGCCCTCAATTATGTTTCTCCAGTCTCCCTATATCCTCTGCCTCTCTTCCAAGTCACTAGCGTCTCTGTTAGTCTTTCTCTACTATTCTGTTATTTTCCTGACCAGAGCTTTGATGTTTACTGTATGTAATATACAGTAAACATCTTCTTTACATTCTCTGTGCCCTTTTTGTTTAGACCTCCTCTTCTTCAGAGACAGACAGACGGACAGACGGACAGACGGACAGACGGACAGACAGACAGACAGACAGACAGACAGACAGACAGACAGACAGACGGTGAGAGGAACAGAGAAGAAGGCAGGTATAGGTAGGTAGGAAGAAGAGAGGGAGAAGCTGATATTTTATGCAGGGACAAAGTTCCGTGCAACTGTGGTGCCTTTGATCAGCTGAGCACCTGTCTGAAGCCCCGAGTGGTACCACAGTTCATGAGGTCAGCTCTCCAAAGTTTTCAGAGCTGCTTCTCAATACGATGGAGACATTAGAACTGCAGAACTTCATCGTTCGAAACTGTCCAAAATGTGAAAAAAAACACTATTTCTATTCCAAAGCTCTCTCCATTTGGCAAAAGAATAAAGTGAAATCTTTGATCATTGAAAGTGCAAAGTGCTTACATTAGTTTTACCCACAGAGATCAGAAAAGTAACATACGTGGTTTTAATGTTACTGTCAGAGTAGGGTCTACTGTCCACCGATGTGTGAATTTTCAAACCAACCCGTCTTTTTGCCATAAAGCTGGATGGAGAGAATAAAAACGACTGTGGCCTATTAGGTCTACTGCACTTCCATCTATGGAAGTCCATTGCCACCACTGAATAAAAACAAAAAAGCTCTGAATTGTGAGTATTTCTTGATGAAATTCTGAATTTACGAATATCTCACAATTCTGACTAATCTCGCAATGTCAACATTATATCTATCTATCATTATATCTCAGATCTCTGGGGGCGTTTTACTCACAATTCCGATTTCATGTCTCAGTTTTTCTGAGAGACGCGTGAGATTGATTTTTACTTTTACTCAGTGGAGTAAATGCATGCAGTGTATAGGACTCAGCGAGGCTGGCAGGCAAAACAAATAATAAACAGGTCCTTGATGAGAGGCGTAAAATGTGTTGTCGCTTAAAGGTAGGCAAGAACATATCGTATATGACACAGCCATGGGAGAAGGACAGACAGAGCAGATGGAGAGAAATTTGCCTCCTTTCTGTGTGTACAGGTCCTGCAGAATGGAGGTAGGTGGGTGGATGGAGGGAGGGAGGGAGGGAGGGAGGGAGGGGAGTAGGAGGCTACTTCCCTGACAAGGAGCTGCAGTCTGTTTGGATTACATCACATACATCTTTCAGAGCCATTACCACTATGGGGAGGAGAAGAGAAGGGTGAGCTGGTGAGAGAGAGTGAGAGAGGAGGGGAGAGAGAGAGAGAGAGAGAGAGAGAGAGAGAGAGAGAGAGAGAGAGAGAGAGAGAGAGAGAGAGAGAGAGAGAGAGAGAGAGAGAGAGAGAGAAAGAGAGAGGTAATGAGAGAGAGAGAGACAAAGAGAGGGGAAGAAAAGGAGACAAAAGGATGGGAAGGGATAGAGACGTAAAGTATACCAAGAAAGATGTGTGAATTCAGAGGCACAGGTGGACCGAGGTAGATTTATTTATTTTCCTTCTAAATAAAGTGCGTGGGAGAGAATGGTGTGGCAGAGATAGAGGTAAAGGGAGAGAGAGAGAGAGAGAGAGAGAGAGAGAGAGAGAGAGAGAGAGAGAGAGAGAGAGAGAGAGAGAGAGAGAGAGAGAGAGAGAGACATAAGTAGGGCGGCATGGCAGAGCTCCATTTATTATGGTTCCCTTCCCTATTCCTTTCTCTTCCGGAGAGAGCCTGCAGACGGGAGGCAGTGTGAAATATTCAGGGAGGGAATCAAGAGCAGAAAACACTGGCCCTCTGTGACGTAATGTTCCTGCAATGCTGGAAACAACATCCATAGAACGGAGCAAAGTGCCCTACAGAGACGTCAGCTTTGATGCGCACTCCTTCCAAAAGTTAGGGAACAACTAATCTCTCAAGAACAGATTCTGCTCTGCGTTTGAATCTGTCGGTAGCCGTGTTGACAACCTGTGCGCATTGGTTACAAGTGGGCGTGGTATCAGATCAGGAAGCAGGCCGCGCTTTACCCAATCAAATGTAGTGGGCAGGATTTACGTGTGGGCCGTTCCTTCCCCACTGGAAACAAGCCGAAACTCATTTAACGATAGCGTCCTCGAAGCCGACAAGACCACGGAAAGTTAGTAACATTTTGAATTGCTCTTTCATCATAGAAACAAGTGGGCTTATAAAAAAACGATCCATGTTCTTTGGGAGAATTGGTGTTAGTGTTCCGTGGAGAAATATTGTTAGTGCAGGGGTGCTCCGTTGAGCTTGTCCCAGAGCCAAGTGAATAAGTAAAAAACAGCAGAGGGCGCAGTGTGTGTGTGTGCGCGCGTGCGCGCGCGCGCGTGTGCGCGTGTGCGTGTGTGCGTGCGCGCACGTGTGTTGGGTGTTGGAGGGGGGTTGGAGGGGTGGGGGGGGGGGGGGGGTAACATTATGGATGACTTCATTTAGGCAGGTTATTAACAGAGCATGTCCCTGGGCCACAGACCTTTCATAGGAGTCCTCCCTGGAGAGGAACGGAGCGAGCAGACAGGAAACAGACCAGAATAGTGAGGAGGGCATGGCAGAGGAGAGCATGGGGATGACATTGAATGTGCGTTTTGTACACAATTTAAAAGTCAGATTTCATAACCGTGCCCTGAACGAGGTCATTATTCCCCCTGTAGAAATGAAACGCCGTAAAAGTCCCAAGACTCTGGACTTCAGCCGAGTTGGAGAATGCATGATCACCAGGCCTCGGGGCTGATATATGTCCACACTGCTCCACAATAACCTTGTCCTCACGCGCACGCACGCACGCACGCACGCACGCACGCACGCACGCACGCACGCACGCACGCACGCACGCACGCACGCACGCACGCACGCACGCACGCACGCACATACAGCATGTACATAGCTTGCACACACACACAAACTTTGTGTGTGCATATTCATAATGTGTTTGTGTCTGTGAGAAAGAGAGAGCGAGACAGAGGGGGAGGGGAACATTATAATAATAATTATTATTCTGGAAATGTCTGTATGTCTGGAAATATGCATAATAAAATATTATTGCGTGCGTGCGTGCGTGCGTGCGTGCGTGCGTGCGTGCGTGCGTGCGTGCGTGCGTGCGTGCGTGCGTGCGTGTGCAAGAGACAGTGTCTATGTGAAAAAAGCGCAATAAGACTTGATCAGGTATGTGATGCCTACAGGCGCGCACACGTACACACACACACACACACACACACACACACACACACACACACACACACACACACACACACACTAATTCCAAATCGTCCATATTTATGAATGCAATTTAAACGCCACACGTTGCAGTGACTGATGACTGTTTGAAAGGAGGGAGTGTCGTGAGGACGAGGTGTACAGAAGTGTGTGTTACTCCTATAGACAGCTTAATGCCCTTGGTCTCTGCCCACAAGCAATTACCAGACCTCACATATAGCAAAGTCTAATTAGTTCATCAGATGGAATGACACCGAGAGAGAGAGAGAGAGAGAGAGAGAGAGAGAGAGAGAGAGAGAGAGAGAGAGAGAGAGAGAGAGAGAGAGAGAGGCGGGTTGGGGGGTAGGAGGAGAGCTGACAGTAGGGGGGTATTTCGAAACAATTAAATGTAAAGATATTTTAAAATATGTTTTCGTGAACGTAAATGACAAACAGATGACAGCTTCCGTTCTCAGATTTCGGGGGGTGTGGTTAGAGTCTATATAGCATTCGGAGATTGTGGAATATAGTTGTCTGGCTACGCAACACTAGGATGTAACAGTTCATCAAACTCATTGATTTAATCAATAAAAAAAGAATACTTTTAATAAAATAATCGATTTCGGGGGAAATTGTTTAATTGTGCGTTTTTCAGTTTTCAAACATAAAAAAAAAAAAAAAAAAAAAAGATCTACAAGCTCACAAACTAGATGAGCAATTTTTGGTATTTTGTGTGATACCGTTGTACGACCGTTGGGCTTAAGTGGTTCATTATAACATCTATTAGAATTTGTTCACATAGTTTCCTTGATATATGAAAATATACATCATAGTTGATCAGAATGAATGACATCGGGGGGGGGGGGGGGGGCAGTGAACAATATGCATTTTTTCATAATTGAGAGCAAGATAAAAGGGGCTGGGTGATGGAGACAGAGAATACCACTCTCTCTACTGAAAAGACAAATGCAGGAGAGTTTCATGCGGAAATGACAGGGAGATGAGAGAATGGAGGGGGAAGCAGTAGAAAAAAAGGGGAGAAGAAAAGACCAGAGAGAGAGAGAGAGAGAGAGAGAGAGAGAGAGAGAGAGAGAGAGAGAGAGAGAGGGGTATTGCAGAAGAGAAGAGCTCGAGGCAGAACATAGTATGAGATGAGAGTATATTGTGCACGTGACAAGCTGCAACTCCAAGAGCAAGTCAGCTAGTGAGCACCGGTTCGGTGTGAGGGATAGGGAATTAGTGTGTGTGTGTGTGTGTGTGTGTGTGTGTGTGTGTGTGTGTGTGTGTGTGTGTGTGTGTGTGTGTGTGTGTGTGTGTGTGTGTGTGTTTGTGCGTGCGTGTGTGCGTGTGTTTGTGCGTGTGTGCGTGTGCGTGTGTGTGCGTGTGCGTGTGCGTGTGTGTGTGTGTGTGTGTGTGTGTGTGTGTGTGTGTGCAGAGGAAGGAGGAGAGGGGAGAAAGAGGGAGTGTGACTGGCACAATAGAGAACATCTCATAAAACATACTAGTAAAACATTCACGAGGTGAGGGTTGCTACAGTACCTTCATACATGTAGTTCCTATTTGTGAGACGGTGTCACCATGCTAGAGATGACATACACAAGGATATACACCAGACCACTACCACGTCATTGCCACTGCCAACTCAACGTAGTCGAGGACTCCACATATCTCGGTGCCTGGACAGCTTTGAGGGAACAGGATCCGAGGGTCCAGAGGGCGCTTGCTGGAATGCCTTGCGTGGGATGTGGAGAGTGTAGAAATATGACAGGGGAGTTGACCCTAAGAGGTGGCTGTTTGTAGCCACAGTGGAGTCAGTACTGCTGTACAGAATGGGGCCGAGACATGGACGCACTGCAGAACTCAATGACCCTGATGCTAGACAGGAGTCCCGAGTTGGTGTTGGCTAGTTCGCACTCTTGCATCACATCGCGCACACACCATACCACAATGCTAAATACTCTATGCTATCCAATAGCATATGTTTAATAGCGGAGAGATTTCTGGTATCAAAAAATAAGGTAAAACGTGCTTGCAAACTTGTGGAATTGAGACTTGTGACTCAGACTCGAGTTCAACTCGTGTCACAATTGTGCATCCTTGACTTGCAAAAACACAAATGACTTAAGACTGGTGGATGACTCGAGAGACTGTTTTACCTCCAATGTTTAGGTGAGATTTCTTCTCTGATACTGTACATCGTTGCTGTCCGGCAGGAACCAGCTCAATTTTTCCGCTTTTACATTTTTTTCCCCCATAAATCAGTGCTATTGAACACCCTTTACGTCTGTGTGTTGGTAAAAAAAAATATTGAACCAATGAAAAGTATTAAAAAGTTCTTCTGACAAAACCAGCTGGTTCTGTCAGATCCAACTCCAACTCCATTGGATCCTCAAACTTTCTGCTAAACCAGCTAACTCCAGCAAAGGGGGGTGGAGTTAGCTGGTTTTGCTGACTCCAGGCTCCACCCCCTTTTGTCCTCCAACCTCATTGTGAGCTTGGAGGTCCATTCAGCTGCTCTTATCAATGATGAACAAAACCTCCTAACTCCATTTTTGTTTAGTTTTTTCCATTTCCTGAAAAATGGACATTTTGGAGTTAGCTAGTTCCTGCCGGACAGCAGAGATATAGTATGTGATATACAATAACATACTATACACTCTCACACACAAAACTACAATAATGGCCTATCATAAATCTAGTTGGTTGGAAATAATAATTACTCTAGACTCTGGAGATGTCACTCCAACAGTGATCGCCATCTGGAACAATTCTAAAAATAATACTTCCTGATTACTTACACACATTTTGTTGTTTTGAATAAAAGAGCAGCTGTCTGCAAAACACGTGCAGCAAAAAATATCAATCACCCTTTCAACTTTGACAAACAACATCCAAAAACCCACAAAGCGTGGGGTAAGGATTATTAAGTGGATTACAGCATGAGAGTCCTGATTTACACATCGTGTTCAAATATGCTAAACCAGTGGTTCCCAAAATCTTTTGCTTTAGATTTGCCCGTGACCCGAATATGTGAAAATAGCAGATCTACAAGCTCACAACGTGACCTGACCTGAACAACATGGTGATTAACACTCGCATGACTGAGGTTTCATACTCCTCCACCAAGCCTGAAAAATGATCATTTTGATCCCCAAATCAGGCTATCCTATTGGCCACTGTCTCCCTCTGTTCTCCAGACTAGTTCACACTTTCTCCCCCAAACAGTGGGGGGTTCCATTGTCTTCTAAATAGCTGAGAGTTGAAAATGGGTTGCCAAATTTTGAGAGAGAAATAAGCAGGCAGGTCTATGAAAGTGTAGGCAGTAAGTAGGCTAGTGTGTATTTCTATCTGTCTCCTATATGTCATCATGATTTGTGATTTGTGTATGTGGGGATCTCATTTTTACTTCCATGCAGTGTTGATTTCGTTAACGAAAACGAAACGAAATATGTTCGTCAACGCACATTTTTCAAAGGACGAAGACGAGACGAGACCACCACCCATGAATAAACAATAACTGGGACTAAATCATTATGCAATTTCGTTGACTAATAAAGACGAGACGAAAATGTAATTCACTAAATAAAGACTGGACTAAACTCTATGGTCATTTTAGTTCACGAACAAAGACGAGACGAAATATTATATCATATATTTATTATATGATTTTGTCACTCCCTGTCTCCTTTGATGCACAGCGCAGGGCATGCTGTTCCTCACTCACACACACACCCCCTTTTAAAGTTGCAGCCTCGCACACACACACACACACACAGAGTCACACCACACACCGTCAAATGAATGGCAGGAGGATTCAGATTTCAGAGCGAAACTTTAAAAAATAAAACGGTAAAATACTTCATTCCCCCTTTTGTTTTGTTGGATTCTGCTTTCTCACTAACTAAGTCTGTGGATTGAATAGCTCAATCAGTAAAGTGTCGACTATTTTAACTAGTTTCCATTCCGAGGAGACAAACAAAATCTTTATTGGTAAATGTTTTGTGAGCCAGTGATCTAGAGTAGTTAGCGAAACAGAGGCATGGTTCATAGCGGATGGAAAAATGTATAGATATCAACAGACACCATCAGGGATGTCATATCTCTAGCTCAATGAGAAGAGAGGCAGCCTGTGAGTCCATAGGTTGCTGGTTCGATCCCTGTCTGTTACCATAGAAGTTACCATACATAGTTCACCTCAAACTCTCTGATTTGAAAAGTAAAATTTAAACCATGTTGAGAACCATTGAAATACATAGGACATTAAAGTTCCTAGAAACCTAAATTCTACATGTTATGATTGTTCCGAATTCCTTCAGAACAATAAAACCTGGTGTGCTGAAGGAACAATTGCTTTCTATATTGTGTTTATGGTGTGTCATTGTACATAACAGCATCTTCATTTATTTGGCAAAACATATGTTCTAAATAAGTACAAGGTATGTTATTGCTTCCCTAACACCAAATGTCTTCCATGTGAATACATTAAATTGCCAGAAACACAGTAAACCAACACATTGCAAGCGGCATCTTAACTTTAAATGTTTATTACAAACAAGACAAAAGACAGCCTACATAACTACAGTCATCATATTGCACACACACAACCTAATGACTTTGAATGGTTGTTATAACAAGATAAAGATAAGAAATATTTGAAAACTAAACTACTAAATAGTATAATGTTTAGTGCACTAACTGGCAGAACCGCCAGACACCAACTTACTGTGATTTTATCATTATTACAAAAAAAGGAGGGGGAAACAAATCAAGAATCAATCAAGAAGGGTTTATTTGTCACTTACTTAGTACAATAAGTGAAATATTGATGGGACATGTTCAGCAAAGACAGTGATAACACAACAATGCAATATATCAACTATGTGTAATAAAGTTAAACATTTCATGATGACAGGTATGGTATCTATATAGCAGCAATCAGGAATATACAAGAACTGGCACACACATTTTAGGCTGCTTAACTGAGTAAAATGTATTCCACATTGACCAAATTAGGATTTCTCTCCAGTGTGAATTCTCTGGTGTTTTTTAAGGCTGGACATTTTAGAGAAGTGTTGTCCACACTGTTCACAGCCATAGGGTTTCTCTCCAGTGTGAATTTTCTGGTGTGTTTTAAGGTTGGGCAATTGAGAGAAGCGTTGTCCACACTGATCACACCCATAAGGTTTCTCTCCAGTGTGAATTCTCTGGTGTGTTTTAAGGGTGAACATCACAGAGAAGTGTTGTCCACACTGATCACACCCATAAGGTTTTTCTCCAGTGTGGATTCTCTGGTGTTTTTTAAGGCTGGACATCCGAGAGAAGTGTTTTCCACACTGGTCACACCCATAAGGGTTCTCTCCATTGTGAATTTTCTGGTGTGTTTTAAGGTTGGACAATTGAGAGAAGTGTTGTCCACACTGATCACATCCATAAGGTTTCTCTCCAGTGTGAATTCTCTGGTGTGTTTTAAGGGCGCACATCACAGAGAAGTGTTGTCCACACTGTTCACACCCATAAGGTTTTTCTCCAGTGTGGATTCTCTGGTGTTTTTTAAGGTGGGCCATTAGAGAGAAGTGTTGTCCACACTGGTCACAGCTATAAGGTTTCTCTCCAGTGTGAATTCTCTGGTGTGTTTTAAGGCTGAACATCCGAGAGAAGTGTTTTCCACACTGGTCACAGTTATAGGGTTTTTCTCCAGTGTGGATTCTCTGGTGTTTTTTAAGGTGGGCCATTAGAGAGAAGTGTTGTCCACACTGGTCACAGCTATAAGGTTTCTCCCCAGTGTGAATTCTCTGGTGTGTTTTAAGGTTGGCCATTACAGAGAAGTGTTGTCCACACTGATCACATCCATATGGTTTCTCCCCAGTGTGAATTCTCTGATGTGTTTTAAGTTTGGACATGCAACTGAAGTGTTGTCCACACTGATCACAGCAGTGTCGTTTTGGTTTAGCCACGCTTCTTTGTTCATTCACTGCTGGTAGCACAGGGAACCCAGGTTGATGATGCAACACTGGATTGCAGAAAGACAAAGGAAATATGGTTTAGAGGTGGTGAGTACAAATTTACAACTTAATTACATAAAGTTGTTCTTTCGAAAATCTAGGAAGTTTTATAGTGTATAGTATACTATAGTATATAGTATACTATAGTATATATATATATATATATATATATATATATATATATATATATATATATATATATATATATATATATATATATATATATATATATATATATATATATATATATATATATACATACACACACACATATTTGAGGTTTCTAGGACAAAGGAGACAAAGAAGTAATAAAGATAAATAATCTACAGTAAAGCTACAGGTCAAATTGAAATGAAACACAAAGTATAAGATTGAGACAAGTAGTGGGACTGCTTAGTTTAAAAAACATTTGTACGACAGAAGGGAAATTGAAACTAGAAAGGAGGTAGAGAAAGTAACATACCATTTTCTTTGGGTCCCTCCTGTTCAGCAGAACTGTTCCTGGTTGGGTTGAGAGAGTTCATCTTCCACTGAATTCTGGGGTCCACAGTCAGATCTGATCAGAAATTATTGATATCCTGGAGGAGTTGTGGATAAATTACAACTACAAGCTCTTCTTATACCAGAGAGCCTGGGGTGGAGCCAGTAACTGCTTTGAATGATTGGACAAAGAGAACAATACAACCATCTCTCCACCAATCACAACCTAACATACTTCTACATTACCCTACCTGTGCTCCACCCCTTCCTCCTCCCACAGACATGCTCCATCAATGCAACATTCTAGAAACTTATGACTTTATGTTACAAGATAACCAAGGGCATCCATTTGTGGATGAATTGATTTGTAATATTGTATATAATGTAACCATTAAAGTTCCTAGAAACCTCAATTCTACATGTTATGATTGTTCCGAATTCCTTCAGAACAATGCAACCTGGTGCGCTGAAGGAGCAATTGCTTGCTATATTGTGTTTATAGTGTGTCATTGTACATAACAGCATCTTAATTTATTAACCATTTAATTGATTTGTAATCTCCATGTAATTAAAATATAATTCAAATATGTCTTAATTCCTAAAATATTTATATAAAATATATGAATATGACACCCTGTATTTATAAATACATATATTATTAAATGCATGTACAGTAAACAGACAATCAGTATCTTCAGACTTCAACAATTATGTATTCACTCATTAATGAATATATGAGTGAATATGAAATTATTCTCTCATCTGAGTCATGTCTTAATGGGATTGGATGTAAAATGTTCTGCTTATTAACCCTTGTGTCATGGTGAGAGGTCAAGCTGCAACAGCTGACCAAATTAGATGTTCTATTGTCAAGGTTCACTTTAGCATTTGTCTGCCAAAGTTGTTTTCATTGAAGCTTCTATGTTCGAACCCTGGTAGTGGTTGGCTGTTTTGTGAATAGTTCACCTAAAACAATATCTGATTTGAAAAGTAAAATATATTTATATCTAATTTCACCTTTTTCTGTAATGGTAATCACTGCTAACTGTTTATCATGTCCTGTTTTCATTCACATTTACAATAAACAACTCTAGTCATGTCCTTGTGTGGATGAGTCTCTCATCTAAATCTTGCTATTCAAGCAGAGCCATTAAGATAGTTCTCAGGTGGCCCTGGTGTCTGAATAACTGACAAGAATAATTTGACTCCAAATAACAGGCTTTTGTGGATTAACATGGTCATATTTTGTTTCCAGAAGAACATTTTGGAATGTTAAAGTTACAAACGTGCATACATGGACTGTTTAGGGGAAATCAAGGAAGGGGAGCCATCTGAGAGCTTCATGCTCAAAGTTAAATGAGTTCTGTCACAAGAAGTTGTCATTTTGACATTCATGTATTTCACTTGAGTAGCTACCTTCTCTTTTAGTCTTTAGTCTGGTCATATTTTCTACAGAACTGTTGTTATTGTTGTACAGTCTTACATGAGTGAATATTTTAACATGATAGACATTGCACTAAGAGAAACACCCCCTTGTTGTTCTGTATTTAACTCTTTGTAAGCTGAAAGTTTGCTGCTTCTGTCATGTTTGAGCCAAACATTTATAATGAATCCTCTGATTGTCTTACAAATAAAAAGGCGCTCTGAGGCCTATTTTTTTTACTGAGTCTTCCACTTTCTTCTCCAGGAATCACAGAAATTCCATAGATACTTATATGCACGTTTACAACATTACCATCACACTCTGACTATGTATTTGGGACATGTCATAACAGACCAGTTGACGGATGATGATGATCTGTATAGGCAGCGTCGAACACTTTATGCTCAAGCTAATATGCTGGGGAGGAAATTTAATTTCTGTTCTGTTGAGGTAAAGGCTAACCTCTTTAGAGCTTACTGTACTCCCTTATATACTGCCCCTCTATGGGTTAAGTTTAAGCAGGCTAGCTTGTATAAACTACAGGTTGCCTATAATGACTGCTTGCGGCTACTGATGAGAAAACCTAGGTGGAGCAGTGCTAGTGAGCTGTTCTGCAACCTGGGTATTAGCACTTTTCAAGCTCTTCGGAGAAATCTAATGTATAAATGTATGTGTCGGTTGAATGAGTCTCAGAACTCTATTATTGGATTATTGGTCAATCCCTGCCACAGTGATACTCGTTATCAGTCTCCTTTCTGGGAACACTGGTACGATTGCCTTATTTATAGCTGATGTTTTACGACTGTACTGTCTAATATTTTTGTACTTTTATATGTTTTTATGTGTCTTGTTCTTATTGGACCATGTGTCTGCTAAATAAAGTTGATTGATTGATTGACTATCCTCTTAAATATATATTTATATATTTTACATGTGTGGTATCGTTTCAAACATGAGAACATGGTATTTCCATGATATTCCATTTTAATTGGTAAACACTTGAAGGTTTGTAGTTAGAATTGAGTTTGACCTTTGGTCAAATACTGTAAACAAGGGAGAGATGTCACACAACTGTTTGTGTGGGCTCAGCTGTAATGCAATCAGTTAACACTTCTTAGAGTTCCTGGCCATTGTACTACACTAGAGTCCAGGTAAGAGGTGAGAGGCACAGCAGTCGTTCTGATAAACCTTTTGTTCCTTGGTTCAGAGGCGTTAACACCCTCTGTCTTGTCTTGATCATCAGGGCAAGTCTTTTGCCCTCATTTGAACTAATCAGAATACCCATTGTTCCTTCCTGGGCAATCAATCAAATGGTTAGAAGCCAGGTCAAGATAACTGAGTAAACAGCTAAAATATATACACTTTGATTATTCTTCTTTCTTGATTCTGTGTAGTTAAAAGGACAAAGTCTACATAACTATGACTTGTGTTGTTAACAAACAGAAACGTCTTGGGAAGAGCAGTAGTAATTGTTATTTGTTGTTGCCAACAGAAGCTGTATCAAATGACTGAACCCTGTGTCGTAACAACCCTGCAATGTTAGTGCTTAACACCTTTTCAAGATACGTTAAGATCATGTGATGTACAATCACACATAAACATAGTAGAACAAACATTGTTATGGTCATTGATTACAATTAGATGTGTCAGTGTCTCACCAGGTGGTCCTGGTGTGTGAACAACTGACAAGAATAATTTGACCCCAAATAACAGGCTTTTGTGGATCAACAATTATGGTCATATTTGTTTCCAAAAGAACATTTTGGAATGGTTAAGTTACACATGTGTATACTTGGACTATTTAGGAAAAAATCAAGGAAGGGGAGCCATCTGAGAGCTTCACGCTCAAAGTTAAATTAGTTATGTCAGTTCTGTAAAGAAAATCAGTAATTTTTACCTTAATTTATTTCACTTGAGTAGCTACTTCTGTCATGTTTGAGCCAAACATTTATATTTAATCCTCTGATTGTCTTACAAATAAGAAGGCGCTATGAGGCCTATTTGTTTGACTGAGTCTTCCACTTTCTTCTCCTGGAAACATAGACATTCCATAGCTACTTATATGCACGTTTACAACATTACCATCACACTCTGACTATCCTCTTAAATAGGAAACTCACTCTTGCAACTCTGAGTTTGACCCATTAGTTTTATAAATGTTGTTGATCACAAACCACCAAATTCCTACTTTGAATGGTCATTGCAACAAGATAAAGATGAAAAATATGTCAAAACTAAATGATTTTAAACTCACTGCCTTCACAGATACTACATCAGCTCCTTGAATGTGTATACTATGCCCTCTACATATTTTGAATTAAGTTGCAATGTGAAGTCAATCTTTAGATATATTTCATCCCAGGTGTCTATGGGCCTGTTCACCAGTTGCATTCTGGTTGATCACAAGTTATCATCTTATACAGATGTAAATGCTCTCAAAGAGGACAACAATCACCTCCCCTCTCAGAGGGGGAAAGAAGGGTGAACATGTTTGACACCTCTTTGTTTGAACTGATCAACGCTATGATCACGATGAGTCAGGCTATAAACATACAGCAATGAGAAGATGTCACTATATCTCTCACTTAACCACTTTGGTAGATTTAACACATGATTTATGAAGTCTTAAAGGTTTCATGACGTTCAGTTTTACCACACATTAAAAGTCTTTGTCATGGTCCTTCAAACGTGTATAGAAAGTTTTAACAAACAAATCCACTCCATTGATCCATGGCAGGTGTTTTTCTCTCACATTTCTAAAGCCTTTCCAACTGCAATGAAAAAAGAAATCTTTGCCTGCGGGTGTCGCTGGTGAGGGATTTTGCCTGTGAATAATAGCCTCCGCTCCCCCCCCCCCCAAAGGAAAGGATAGGGGAGGGGCGAGGAGGAGAGTGGGCGGGATTAATCGGCTGTGACCTCACTGCCGAAGGGCCAAGCTCAGATTACTTTTCATTCTAATTATTCAGAAAACCCCAGACCACAGAAAATCCACTGAATGTTCAAAGTTCAGATTTTTTGGGTGTAATTGAGGTCATAAAACCCCCCAAAAAACATAAAAAATAAAAAAAAGTGAAAATGAATGTCATAGAACCTTTAATACATGTTAAAGAGATATCATATAAACCACGAAAAATATACTAAAAAAAATCAATATATACCACATTTACAAAATTATTTCCTACAGATGAAATGACATTATTTTATGATAAATAAAATTGAGTAGAAATATTGTTTTAATGTGTTTTAGATCATGTATAAATTATTCACTTAATTAAAACTTTCAAGATACATTAAGATCATGTGATGTACATTGTACAATCACACATACACAGAGTATAACAAACTTGGTGTTGGAATTTGGAGCAATCATGTGCAAATGAGGTTTCTATAGAGAAATGAATAACAAGAGAGACTCGCACACATGAGGACATGGATAGAGTTGTTAATTGTACATGTAAATGGCAGCAGGACATGTAGAATGGATAGCAGTGTCCTTTACATAAAGATAAATGTGTAGTTGAGGGTTCGAGGCCTATAAGGCTCGAAACCTCTTTGAAACTGTTGGCTTTCACTATTCTTCCGCCGTTTTTGCAGTTTTGGCCTAACCGTGTGGTCACTTTTTACAATATGGTAGAGGGCTATGCCAAACGGCCAAGGCCCGAAACCATTCGGGCCATTCACAACCATTGGTCAAAAGGGTGGCGCTATAGCACTCAATGCCAACTGAAAATGCCAACTTTGAACAGGTACAACTCATGCCCTAGCATGAAACTTTGATACACACATGCGTCTCCCCATGCCTAACAACTTTCACACTCTGACTTTTGACCTCTGACCTTTAGATCTCCCACCATTTTGAATTATATGAAAAGCAGTTCAAATCTATCTCCTCCTGGGATTTTTGAGCAATCTGCACGAAACTGTCTACATATGTACTTTGGACTTATGCCGATAGATGTGAGCATTTTTTCTAAGTGAAAACGTTAAGCTTTTATGAGCCAATGTATATTGCAGTTTTATTGCAATTATTCATCTGCCCCAACACATACATGCAGACTCACATTTGTTTGAAACTTTGCAGTAATGTAGAGGGTCATTCCAAATATCACTGAAACCAATCTTACTCCAATTGGTCAAAGGGGGGCGCTATAGCAACTTTTTTGAAAATGCAAACTTTATACAGGCAAAAGTCATGCCTCGTTTGGCCGACAGCCCTGAAACTTGCTTACACATGTGCCTTGACTCATGAGGAACACATCTAAGCTCCGCCCTTAGATTTTCCGCCATATTGAGCTGTTTGAAAAACATTTAACCCAGGATTTCTGTGTGAGCTCCTTTTTCCCCAGTTCAGGTCTGTTGGTCCAATGGCTGATTGCTAAACCATCTGCCTTGCAACCACAGCGTCGCTGGTTGAAGTCCCACCTCATGCAGACTTCATTTCAATTGCATTGCACACAACATGACTGTATCAATGAATAAATGTGCAATTGTTAAATATAACATGAAGCGCTTATTTGAGAGTAGTTATTTTCAATGTAAGACGTACTTCATTCCCCCTTTTGTTTTGTTGGATTCTGCTTTCTCACTAACTAAGTCTGTGGATTGAATAGCTTAATCAGTAAAGTGTTAGCCTCTTGTTCTGAAGGTCCCCGGTAGCTCAATCAGTAAAGTGTTAGCCTCTTGTTCTGAAGGTCCCCGGTTCAAACCCCACTCAATGTAGGTTACATTTGAATTGCATTGTACAAAACATGACCCTGTTAAACTAATGTTAATTCAAGTCAAGTCAAAGGTATTTGCATAGCCCTTGATCAATCTCAAAGGGCGTTACACTTACAAGCCCAAATTCAGCAAAGGAAAGAAAGCTCCTGTCCGTAGGCCCTCAATTTGCCAAGAAGAACCCTTAACAGAAAAGATAATGAAGAAACCTCAGAAAGAATCACAAAAGAGATACAGATACTGTACAGCCCTACTGTTGCTTTATTGCTTTGCACAGCATTTGGGCCCTATAATCACTATATATCCACCACACAAGTCTGGGCTGGGTGGTATTCTTCTCAGATCAGGGTTTTGTCTGGGATTATCACGGCGTGACAATATAGTGCACACATTTTCACATGCGCATGTATTCAAACACAAACCCAGACACGCACGCCACGCACACATATGAAAACCGTCGCAGTCCCAGTGTGAATGTTCACACTTCACAGCGGCCCCTCATGCATCCGGGGGGTGGGGGTGGGGGGGATAAATGAGAATCGATAGACTTAAAGAAAGAGAAGAATGCCCCTCTCCCACCTCATTGATTATGGGCTCCGTGGGGTAATGGGCCTGCGGTTGTGGGCTCTGACCTCACACACACACACACAATACAGCTTTAATTAACCCATTAAGACCTGAAACGCATCTGTGTCATTTTTGATTTCTTTGGCTATTCAAAAATAGCAGATCACAACTTGTAGATCTGCTGTTTAGATTTTTTGGGGGAAAATGTGTGCAAATCTTTGAATATATATATATTTTTTATTTTACTCAAATCGTTGCTTCTGGGGGGCCCTGGAACAAAATATTTTGAGATGGGGGGGGATCCGCAGCCATATCATTTTGGGCGGTCCTTGACATGAAAAAAGTTTGAGAACCACTGATATTATAGCAACATAGGATTTAGAAGACATTTGTAGAATCCCCAGAAGCACAGATCAGAGTTAAAAATGTTCGCTTCAAAACATCATATACAATTCAAGATTTGCACACATTTTTACGATTTCCCCCCAAAAATAGCCGTACACAGGCTTGTAGATCTGATATTTTTGAAATCTTAAAATGATACAGATGCGTCCCGGTCTTGGAGGATTAAGCAAAGGCCACTCCCTCTCGGCTGCAGCTGACACAACTATGTGAAAAGTATACTATGACTGATACATTTACAATTACAATTTAGCAGAAGCTCTTATCCAGAGTGACTTACAAGTGCGAGATCTGAGTAAACGGCATGAACCCTAGTCGACAGATGACAGAGTAATAGTCACGGAAGTAGAGTGTAAAGAAAACAATTTAGTGTCACACTGCTGTCCATTATCGGTCATTGTCCCTATTGGTCATACCACAAAGTATAGGGCCACAAAGTATACGACCAATAGCAAAAATAACTGCTAATCCAGTGCTTCTCAAACTCTTTCATGCCAGGGACCCCCAAATTGATATATATTTGGCCGCGGACCCCCATCTGAGAATATGTTAAAATGTTTGCTTTAAAAGAAATATATTCAAAGATTTGCACGAATCTTCGAGATTTTCCAAAAATAGCAGATCTACAAGCTCATAGCGCGGCACTCGGTGCCGCGCTATGAGCTTGTATATCTGCTATTTTTGCAAAATATAAAAGGTTAAAATTATTGTGATGCTATATTCACACATTTAGCTGGGGACCCCCTGGAACCCCTTCAAGGACCCCTGGGGGTCCCCGGACCCCACTTTGAGAACCAATGTGCTAATCGACAGCCACTGGGGTCCATTTTGTTCCATTTGTACACTCTCATGAGTTACAGACATGTGTGAGGGTCCATTTGGAACCCCCTCAAGGGACCCTGAGAACCACCACTAACAACACACAAGCTCGCAAAGCGTTCACATGGCAACGCGTTCACAGCGTTTACAGAGCTGCAAATGTCTTTTTTATTTTTATTTTCTTTAAAAACCTTCGCCTACAATGACATGAGCAGAAAAGTGGTTCGGGAATGAAACACAGCCTTTTATCATTTTGCCGCCGTTGGGTAGAAACCTTGTACTGTACGTCCAAAATTGGAAATACCCTGTGTTCCAATGGTTCCAATGTAGTTATTATTTAGTCACAAGCTCTTGCTATTACTTTACATTGGTTAAATATTTATACACGTTAGATAGGCTATATGGCATTCATACACGTTTAGCACACTCAACCACTTTCATTTTAACTTAATTATTTTCAGACATGGAAGCCCACAACGCATCGTGATGCGACGCGTTGTGAGCTTGTAGATCGGCTATTTTTGCAACTCTTGTGTGACACTGTAGTCTTACATGTATGACGACGTGGGGCGTTAAACCTTACTACTATTAATACTTATACAAGGGACACAGGTAGACAGACAGACACAGACAGATGGACACAATGGGTACTCTGACAACCCCCCACACTATGACTCAGACATTATCGGTCGGATCGGAAGGTGTGAGGGATGCGTAGCGGCTCGAACCTCTGGTTTAAACCTCTAGTTTAGAAAAAAACACACATAAAAAGCTGAAAAATGGAGATACAAGGTTTCTGTCCAACAGCAAATATTGGCAGTTTTAACCTATTTCGTTCAGTGAAAAAGGGATAAGCAATCGTGCCATGCTGTTGGCCTTTTGTCAACAACAATGGAGCACCCAGTGCAAACTGTACCGAGATTAGATGAATAAAAGAGGGTATACAAAGCCGAAAAACTCAAAGTAGACGTTGACTTTGGAGGATGATAATTCACATGTTTCCCCTGCTTTCTCCTTCAATTGCTCACAGTAAACAGACGGAAATGAGGAGGGATGAAATTAAATCACTTTTAAAAGTACTATATTTATCTCTGTCTCTGCAGCGCTCGCATTAAGTGGTGCAGATTAAACACACATGGACTTTAGCATGAGCACAACCATGTATCACGCACGCGCACGCACACGCACGCGCACACGCACATGCACACACACACACACACACACACACACACACACACACACACACACACACACACACACACACACACACACACACACACACACACACACACACACACACACACACACACACACTCACACACACAGATAGAGAGTCTTTCGCTCTCTCATCACACGTATACCTTGCACTTTTAATGACATCACAGCAAACAGGCTCATTTCCATACTGTAAACCTTACGGCAGCCTTTTATAGTCTCACAGGGCTGTGGCTCTCAGGGGCCACTCA
>NC_137606.1:25682968-25695468 GCF_963280865.1 Gymnoscopelus braueri | reverse complement strand
TATCCAGTTTTCGGTACTTTTGCTTCTACTCCAATACATCTCACTTACTTTGCAGATATACATTATTATAATATAAAACATACATTAACCACTTCAGCCCTATTTATTTGAAAATAGCCGATCTACAAGCTCACAACGCGTCGCACCGCGACACGTTGTGAGCTTGTAGATCTGCAATTTTCAAACATTTTAGTATTTTTTCTTTTGATACCTTAAGTACATTTTGATACCAATACTTTTACTCAAGTAAATTTTAAATTCCGGACTTTTACTTGTAACAGAATATTTCTACAATGCAGTATTGATACTTTTACTTAAGTAACAAATGTGAGTACTTTTTCCACCACAGTCTCTCTCCACTAACCACGATTAGTAAAACAGACCTGAGTTGGCTCTGTACTTGGATGGCTTTTTTCCCCTCTACACTATTTTTGCCATACAAGCTCACAGCGCGTGAAGTTGCAACACGTTGTGAGCTTCTAGATCTATTTTTTTTGCCTAATGTTCCCCCCAGAATATGGATGGTGGGGCTCAAGAGGCTAAAGGGAATCCGACCCTCGCTCTTCGCCCCCCAGAAAAACAGGTCTGTCCAAATGACCTTCATCAGGCATCTGATTCCTGAAGACGGTCAGCTGGACCGAAACATTGTTCTGTATTAAATACATTTAGAAGACAGTACTGTATGCGGGACCTTTCCTTTATTCACATGATATAAAAGATAGAACGCGAAAGAGAGAAGGGAAGTGAGGAAAAATAAGTGGTGGAAGAAGTGCGCAGATATTTTACTTAAGTAAAAGTAGCAATACCAAAACATAAACATTCTCTGTTACAAGTAAAAGGCCTGTGTTCAAAATGTTACTTGAGTAAAAGTACAAAAGTATTGGCATCAAAATATACTTAAAGTACCAAAAGTGAAAGTACAAAATGTTTGAAAATAGCCGATCTACAAGCTCAAACGCGACGCGTTGTGAGCTTGTAGATCGGCTATTTTCAAATAGCTTAGGTATAGAATGGGGCTATAGTGGTTAATTTATGTTTTATAATATAATAATTTATATCTGCAAAGTAACTAGTAACTAAAGTTTTCAAATAATTGTTGTCACGGGGCAACCCGTGCCCTATAGACACATACACACACATCTGACTGCATTGAAAGTTATGCAAGGACTAATGGTTTTAAACTTGTGTATTGATAATGAAATGTTCACTGATTGTTTGCTGGTTGTCTCTCCTACACTGCCGGTGGCAATCCCCTTGATTGGGAAGGTGCCAAGTGCGGTGGAGGAGGGGTGTTTCATATGCTTTAGGAGTATTGTTTATTTAAACCGTCATTGAGTTTTTACCCCAAGTTATATTTGTTTAATTGTAACGCATCATTAGGAATGTTTAGGTTACTTTTATACTGTGGCACGGGGGAAGCTCTGGGAGTATTTATGGAAGTATTTGGAATTGTTGCTAATTGGTTCTGTGTCCTGTGGTAGGATCCACTCCCTATTTAAGGGAGGCTGCAGGGACAGACAGGTAGTTTGTTAGATATGGGCAGAAACACAGGTAACATCCCTGAGGGAGAGCTACAGGGCCTTGTGTGATCAAGGTTAGCCTGAAGAGAGCTTTTATCCAGTTGGGTCTTGTTTATACGTGTTTGCCTTAAGTGCTTATTTATTGTTCTCATTGCTCTATGTTTTACTTTTAGGCCAGTATTATTGTTGCTAAATGTATATATTCTTGCACTGGCGTTCGATGGAGGAGTTGGGCGAAATATAAAAACCCAAAATGCATCTCTTACTGTCTTTGGAGCCTTGGCCGTTCTGATTGATTGATTGAATATTTTTATTAGGCAAAAAAATGTAAAACAGTTACATTACATTTAAAATACTTTGTCTAACAGGTCCGTTCATAAAAGTCCTTGCGGACTTGTTTCCAATGAGGGCCTTGGTATTCAATTCATAGGCAAGCCTTTTCACAATTGTAGTGGAGTAAAAGTGCAATATTTGCCTCTGAGATCTAGTGGAGTAGAAGTATTGAAAATTGGAAATACTCCAGTAAAGTAAAAAATACCTCAAATTGTACTTAAGTACAGTACTTGAGTAAATGTACTTAGTTACTTTACACCACTGGGAAAAAGAGGTGTTTATGTAACATGGACTGACAAGGTTCAGAAGTGTAAGATACAGCAGCAGACTCAGCAGCACTAGAAGCAATCTGACCTGGTGTGTAATGAGTGTAGTCTGTGTGTGTGTGTGCGTGCATGCGTGTACACAGTATATGTGGCCGTGCATGTGCTGTAAGTGTGAGTGTAATGGAAGGAATAGATTTTTCAACCGCATCTTGCGTGCACACGTGTCTGTGTGTGTGTGTTTGTGTGTGCACATGAGAGTGGGATGTATCTGACGCACGCACGCACGCACGCACGCACGCACGCACGCACGCACGCACGCACGCACACACACACACACACACACACTGCATTCTATCGGCCTTATTGTTGTCATTAGTTATCCAAGTGTATATTCTTTTATAACCCCGCTTCACAGCCCTTCATCATTTTAATGACCTGTAAAAGCAAATGGGCTTCATGGGCCACTAACGAGGCGGGCCAACATTAATTAATTGATTACATGATCAATTATGGGCGTCCGTAGGCAAGTGTAATTAAGGCCTGCCATATGTGACCAAATCCTTCACCAAGATGACCTGTCACTTCTACACACACCACCATTTGTTTCAATGAGAGAAGTACTGTGTGTGTGTGTGTGTGTGTGTGTGTGTGTGTAGTATGTGTGGATTTCATTGACGTGTACATTCTGCATTGCATTTAGTGTCGTGTGGTAGAACAGTGTGCGTGTCTGTGTATGGGGTGGGTACAGAAGCTAATTGTGTGTGTGTGTGTGTGTGTGTGTGTGTGTGTGTGTGTGTGTGTGTGTGTGTGTGTGTGTGTGTGTGTGTGTGTGTGTGTGTGTGTGTGTGTGTGTGTGTGTGTGTGTGCGTGCACTGCACTGCACTGCACTGCACTGCACTGCAATGCATTCATTCATTCGTGGCTAAGCCCAAGCCCATTGTTTTGTGTGACAGAACATTACATTGCATATATGAGTCTGGTTGTTCATTGCACTATATTCGGTTGTACAGTACAGTATGTACGTGTGAACGTATGTGTGGGCGCGAGTGTGCGTGCGTGCGTGCTTGTGAGTGCATGCGTGCTTGTGTGTGTGTGTGAGTGAGAGTATGTTACAGTGTGTATGTGCTCTCTCACACACACACACACACACACACACAATAATCTGTCCTGTGCTGAAAAAGACTTACAGGTCAGGCAACCCCTTCCATTGCACTGCCTCTCCAGGCAATTACATAGAACCACAGCTCACACAGAGACAAGAGCAAGGTACTGTACAACATAGAGACATGAAAGGCAGTCAAAGACAGATATGGAAGAGAGAAATGAGAAAGAAAGAGAGAGGGAGAAAGAAAGTGATGAGAGACGGGGAGAGAGAGCAAGAGAGAAGTAGACAAATCAAAGAAAGGAATCTAAGATAAAAGATTAACTCAATACAGTATTTGCTAAACAAAAATCTGCCGAATGAGTTCATTCATTTGTAACTCAGAGAGTGTACAAGTGTAAACCAAATGAACCCAAAATGAGTCCATTGGGTTACATTATTTTGTAAACTCTCTGAGTGAAATGAACAGTCAGGACAGTGTACTATAAATATCCATTCAACTATTAGATGCCGGTGCACAGTCCAGTAGCCTAGCAGTACAGAGAGAAGGCTCCAGAGAGCTGAAGGCTGTCAGGATCAATAAGTCAGACAGCAGGGTGAGGCAGGACAGTGCAGTAAGGTCAGAGCAACGTGGTTAACGCCATTCCTTCACGAGCTTGGAACAAAGACGAAGGGGTCGGCATATGGAGGTCAGGCCAGTTGATGATGCAAGAGAACATCTCCTTCAAACCTAGAAGATCCAAACTGTCATTTTCCAGAGCGTGTTCATTTTTAACCCATTAAGACCTGAGGCCGATTCTGCACAACGCCTTTCTAAATCAGTAGTTCTCACACTACTCGGGATTTTTTTTTAAGTGTTCAAAAATAGCAGATGTACAAGCTCGCAGCGCGGCACGAAGTGACGCGCTGTGAGCTTGTATATCTGCTATATTTGAATAGCCAACGCAAAAAAAGTTAAATGTCACAGACGCTTTCGCGGTTTAATGGGTTAATGATCAATCAATCAATTGTGTTCCACCTGGGATCAATGGAACCTACAGTATACGCAGTAGACTTCACTTATTAATCACTTTTAAATATTAATGTTATTATCATTAAAATCATAGTATTTTGGCAATTATTTGTGGGCCCACTTGCAATACCCTCGTGGCCCACAAGTGGGCCTCGGCCCACAGGTTGAGAACCACTGCTGTATATATCATAGCTTTTTTCCTTGTTACATTAAGGCCGTTTCCCTGTTTGTCTGACATCCTCTTCCCAGTGAAGATGACTTATTAAGAAGGGGGTGGGGCGGCTAATCTCATAAACAGTTGCCTGTAATCCGGACTAATAATCCCCTTCCACAAAAAGCAGCAGCGATGCTAACGGTGGTGATTGCAGCCTCATACAAAGGGCATGGTGAGAAATCCACTTAGGCCAAAATCTGCACTTAATTGAATAAGACTTGATATGGCGGAATGAGCAATTTAACATGACTCTCTCACACACACACACACACACACACGCACGCACACACGCACACACGCACGCACACACACACACACACACACACACACACACACACACACACACACACACACACACACACACACACACACACACACACACACACACACACACACACAGTACATGAGCAAGCGGGAGCAAATTCCCAGTGAAAGGAAAATCCCATTCCCGCACCTCCTCCTTCCCGCTCCTTTATCCCACCTCCTTTCAGGTTCCTTGATCCGATCATCAGGATTCTCTCGCAACTTCAAAGCCAATGCGGCGGCGAGGAAGAAAGAGGAGCTCCCACAGTAACTCTCTCTCTTCAACGTGGTGAATATATATTCATTGCCTATGGAACGCTATGGCACTTCTGACGAGCAGTCAGGACTTCACAGAGGTTCAATTACAAAGGCAAACGGGAAACACGCATAAGAACATCGGAAAGGAAGCCGCGTTCGATAATAGGCACGCCTTATGAATGCACGCACTGTCCCCGTTGTGTGTGGAAGATTGGATAACTGTGGAGAAGACGACTGCATTTATGTCGCACCAATGCATGAGCCAGATCAATCCACAGGGGTTCATGACAGGAAAAATGCCGCCTGCATCGCAAGACGGGATTTCAAAAGAGAGAGAAGGAGGGTGGGGGGGTGTGGGGGGGTTTATTTGTGTTTCCTGAGAATGCCTGGTGAAAACCTTATTATCTAGCTGAGCTCCGCCATGCATGAGCATGACAGAGTGGAGTGTGACACAGTATGGAGTCTGGACTGCCACATCAATGTAACAGTATGTATTCAGTGCCCTTGGCTAGGCAGCCAAAGTCTTCTGTTATACCGCTGTTCCCCCATTGTTCGGTGCCTAAGAGGGCCCTGGATGAATGCAGTCTGTTGATTTAGCACTTGCAGGGAGCAAGTGCTAAATCATTGCTTGAAAAGGTTACTGAACAAACAGCTAATAGCAAACCGAGCAACTCAAAAAGGCTCTATCAATACGAACAAAATGTAATCCTCCATGAACAGGTAAAGCCGGTCTGAAATGAAGCCAGATGGATTGAACGACAACAATTCCTGTATGTTACATGTATGTAATGTGGTATGATTTTGTGAAGAGTAGCTTGTGTCATGTCATGTGGTATTTCATGTAAACTCTCTCTGTATTATAATGAGGAGAAAAGAGACACACAAAGACAATAGCCAAATTCCAATATTATACACTCGCTCACTCCACTTGCGCCTCCACGTCCTGCCTCCGAGCGTGGAGAAGAGGATTAGATGCGAGTCCGGAGGAATCGAGCAGGTTGGACTGATAACCACATTCCAATACTCACATTTACATTCAGTATGATCTCCTCCAGACAGTTTGATCAAGTGAGGCACCTTCACTCTCAGACCATTCATAAATACACGTTATGTTTTACATGTTTAACCCATTAAGACCGGGAACGCATCTGTGTCATTTTTAGATTTCTTTGGCTATAAAAAAATAGCAGATATACAAGCTCATAGCACGGCACCGAGTGTCGCGCTATGAGCTTAGATCTGCTATATTTTTTTTAAATCGTGAAAGTTTGTGCAAATCTTTGAATATATATGTTTTTTAAAGCGAACATTTTCAACTCAAATCTTTACTTCTGCGGGATTCTACAAATGTATTCTGCGCTAGTATATCTGCTATTTTTTAATAGCCAAAGAAATCTAAAAATGACACACAGATGCGTTCCCGGTCTTAAAGGGTTAAGATATGAGCAGATCAAAGTTTTGGCTCTAAAACATCACTTTGAAGTCTGTGACACAGCACTAGCCTGGCATGGCCAGACTAAAGGCCTTTGCAGACAGGGTGCGATTAGTCAATCAGTTTTTACCGCATGCGAAAAGACGCACGAATCGAACTGGGTTCGATTGGAAAAAAACACATCGCCGCATCGCATCGCTGCACGGTAAATTCGGAGCCGGTGTGCATGAGGTCATTGAGAACCATGTATTCATTAAAAAAATTATATTGTCCGTTTTTTTCGTGCGAAAAATCGCACCCTGTCTGCAAAGGCCTTAACATCACTGCGTAGATATTAGTCCACACAATCTCTGTGTGGAACCTGCATTTCCGAGGGGCAAATTCCAAAAATTCCTCTGGTGATAAACCCGCGAGAAATACAATCTCTATTGAGAGGGGCTAGACCTAATCTGCCGAGGGCAATTGTTTTTGCAATGGCAGATTCGTCTGTAACCAGGCTGTGCTTGGATAGAGCTCTGCTTGTTGGTGGCCTTGAGTTGCACCTGTTGGGTATAGTCAGAACACAAGTCAGGCGCGACGTTGTCTCGGAACCCCCCATGACACTGACACCTTTCTGACAGTTTTCCCACAGCTCCTTGTCATCCCGCAACATAATCAGAGCCACAGGGCGCCTAATTAACCCCTGTTAATCATGGTTAGGTATGATGAACACACAATCGGTACACACACCAAGGGCCTGCGTCATGCTCTCAGCCTGTCACCACCAGCTGTCAATGGTACAACAGCCTGATGTGTGGAAAGGAGTTTGCCTGTGTCTGTATATGTGTGTATGTGTGTATGTGTGTATATGTTGTGAGGCAGTGTGCGAGCACAACTCTTGATTATTATACTACAGGTGGATTACTTGAATTTAGGGCTTGCCACAAGAGAGTATCTCCTATTAGAGAAGGTAGACAGGATGGAGATATTCACAGCTTTCAGAGCTGGGTATGAAAACTGCATGCCTTGAGCTGCACTCAAGGCATCTGGTGCAAGTCACCAAGATACACCCAGTCCAAACTGTTTGGAGGGTATAGCACTCAAAAATACTATATAAAGACAAAAAGGCGTTTAAATATACTGTATATTTTCTCTATGAGAAGTTGACAAGAGTACTCTATTTACTATTTACATGTATTTTTGACTTCCTTTGTCATCTTTTTGAGTACAAACCTGCAACGTATTTGAACTTGAGCTTGGGCATGAGTGACCCACCCGACCTCCGACACACACACAAAACACACCTGTACCCACAATCACAACACAACACAACACAACACAACACAACACAACACAACACAACACAACACAACACACGCACACACACACACACACACACACACACACACACACACACACACACACACACACACACACACACACACACACACACACACACACACACACACACACACCAAGGGAAGCCCCAGGAGGGTCAGGACCGAGGATCACAGACTGTAATCCATCAGTCCGGTGAGGCTGCATCAGGCCGTGCCCATGGCAGCACACTGACCAATAGACCATTAACTACGTAATTAGCCGGCCACTAGCTCAGTGGAGCAGGCAGCACACAGAAACACTAGCCCTGCCACAATTAGCCAGTAAACTTTAATTAGCATCGTGATTAAAGGCGGAAACGGCAGAAAATCCTTCAGCAAATTCCTCTGCCACTTGCCGCCGCTGTACTTCTGGCGACAGTCTCCGAGTCAAGCTGCGTCTGCGTTTTTCTAAGCAAATATATGTGCAGGCTCGTGGTCTATCTGGGCTTTACACTAACGCAACTCAGCACTTAACACACACCACCAGGCCTGATCAGCAGCTGAAAGTCACTGCTAATTGGGGGAGGGGGGGGGGGGGGCAGAAAGAGCTGTGCTTCAGAAATGGGGGCACGCGTTCACTGTGCAGCACTACGTTTATACAGACACCTGGTGACAGGAAGGACCACGTGTTTACAGTCAGCACGGACCTTTACGGCTCCATTTTTATACCCAGTGTACGCCAAGAAATGCACAGCTGCACAATTACACATTACATGTACTTAATACATGGGCACTCACACACGCAACACCTGCACGCGCGCACGTAAGCACGCACGCACACACACACACACGCGCGCACACGCACACTCACACACACACACACACACACACACACACACACACACACACACACACACACACACACACACACACACACACACACAGAGAGATCAGCCGTGATGGGAGAGTGGCAGACCGTGGAGATGTTCCAGTGAGCGCTTCATTTGTTATGTTCAAGGAGCTTGCTCTCACACGGCTCTTTGTTTGTGTATGATACATAATTCAGAAGCATATACAGATAGACTGAGAGGATACACGTTATTTTACTAACATGATGGGAGATATGGAAGAAGGCTCTAGTGTCCACCAGACAGCATCTATATTAGAGTCCACATGGAGGAACACTACAGGCCTGAAATGAAGCACTCATTTCTGAAACACAATACAATAAATCCATTTTGGAAACCAATCCGGTAACACTGTATAGTGCATTATAGACCCGACGGTCGGGTCTATAGTGCATTGTAAACACATTTGAAATGCATTATAATGCGTTTATTAGGCTTCATAACACTGGTTATAAATGTTGATAATCATGTATTGAAGTATAAGTGCTGGTCATAATGCATTATAACGGCACATAACAGCACATTATACCTCCCATACTTAGTCAGTTATAAAGTGTCTTTATACATAATAAAGACACTTTGTGTTTTCAAATGAGGCTGAGCAATGACGATGAAGTCACCCAGTATGAACTGTACTGTACTGTACGGTGCACTGTAGGCTAGAATATAGCAAGAGGAAAGTAATGGGTGTTGAACATAAAGAATGTGCTGAGAGGCAGCCTACTAAACAAAGCCGTACAGGGCCAAACAAACACGGCAGCCAATGACACAGCGCCGTCTTCTGTCGCCACTGCAGGTGCAATGATTCATGGGAGAATTCATCTGCGAATGGGGCTGGCGGGCAATAAATCACCTCATACCCGCAAGACGTCTACAGGCGTCAAACCCAACCTGCTCTTTCTCTGAGCGTACGCCTCTAAATGCTTTGTGTGGGTATGCATGTGTGTGTGTGTGTGTGTGTGTGTGTGTGTGTGTGTGTGTGTGTGTGTGTGTGTGTGTGTGTGTGTGTGTGTGTGTGTGTGTGTGTGTGTGTGTGTGTGTGTGTGTGTGTGTGTGTGTGTGCATGCTGTAGAATCATTATCATTTAAATCTCTCTTCCAATACAAATACAGAGGATCCTCTGTGCTGATTCCACTAAAGGCTTAGCCCATTGATTTGTGACTGAGCTGCAAGACACGTTCAAAACATGAACTGAAAAAAGTATTCTCTCTCTCTCTCTCTCTCTCTCTCTCTCTCTCTGAGCTTTGTTCTGCCATGCATCACGCTAACTTCTCTGTGTGCTCCATTAGAGTGAAGCTTGTTTAACCCATTAAGACCGGGAAGTCGGGAACGCATCTGTGTCATTTCTTTGGCTATTCAAAACAAAATAGCAGATCTACAAGCTCATAGCGCGCTTGTAGATCTGCTATTTTTGAAAAATCTTGAAAATGTGCGCAAATCTTTGAATATGTATATCTTTAAAGCAAACATTTTTAACTCAAATCTTTGCTTCTGGGGATTCTACAAATGTTTTCTAAATCCTAACAGTATATTTTTTTGTTGTGGTTCTCAAAATGTTTCATGTTAAGGACCCCCAAAATTAGATTTATATGGCCGCGGACCCCTATCTGAAAATATTTTGTTCCAGGGACCCCCAGAAGCAAAGATTTGAGTTACAAATGTAATATATATTCAATGATTTGCACACATTTTCACAACTGAAAAAAAAAGCAGATCTACAAGCTTGTAGCGTGGCACTCGGAGCCGCGCTATGAGCTTGTAGATCTGCTATTTTTGAAGAGCCAAATAAATCTTAAAATGACACAGATGCGTTCCCGGTCTTTATGGATTAAAAGTGACTCCCTCTGTCAGTCTATTGCCCCGGACTGTTTCATTCCACCACCTCTGCTTTCTCTCCGTCCCTCTCTCTCTCTCTCTCTCCCTCTCTCTCTCTCTCCCTCTCTCTCTCCCTCTCTCTCTCCCCCACCTCTCCGCACTGCGGACCGTCCCTCAGCAGCGAGCCAGTCTTTAAAGCAACATATTTATCTCTGCATCAATGACATCACCACCGAACAGAGAGGAAGAGACAGAGGGGAAAAGGGGAAAGAAATAAAAAGAGATATGCAGCATCCAATCTGCCTTCTGTCTGGCAAGAGGTACAGTCCCTGAGGTGTCAGGATGCATGGGCCTGAGTGAGGAGAGGAGAGGAGAGGAGAGGAGAGGAGAGGAGAGGAGAGGAGAGGAGAGGAGAGGAGAGGAGAGGAGAGGAGAGGAGAGGAGAGGAGAGGAGAGGAAAGGAAATCAGATGAGATGAGATGAGGGGAGATGAGGGGAGATGAGGGGAGACAAGAGAGTTGCAGGAATGTATGGATTGTACAGGAAAGGACGGAAGAATCAAATGTTGCATACATTCAGTGGTAAAAAGTACTGACATTTTTTACTTAAGTAAAAGTTTCAATACCACAATGTAGAAGTACACTGTTACAAGTAAAAGGCCTGTGTTCAAAATGTCACTTGAGTAAAAGTACAAAAGTATTGGCATCAACATATACTTAAAGTAACAAAAGTAAAAGTACTAAAATGTTTTAAAATAGCTGTGTGCTTGTAGATCGGCTATTTTCACAACAGGGCTAAAGTGGTTAATGTGTGTTTTATAATAATCATTTATATCTGCAAAGTAACTAGTAACTAATGTTTTCAAATAATTGTAGTGGAGTAAAAGTATAATATTTGCCTCTGAGATGTAGTGGACTAGAAGTAAAAGTATTGAAAATGGTAAATATTCCTCAAAAGTGTACTTATGTACAGTACTTGAGTAAATGTACTTGGTTACTTTACACCACTGCATACATCAACCATCTCCATTACATCTCCTCTACCACTGAGGCTGGACTGGGATAGCTCAGGCTTATACTGGTGGTTCAAAGTAATCTCTTTCAAAGTAGACTTCACTCACTTCAAGAAGTCTTTATTGCCTGGGGAAGGACTGAGCGGAGAAGAGCAGAAACCACTGAGGTTAAAGGATCAAGTAGTGGAGTGGGGAATGCATCCGTCACACACAATATAACCTTTCAGCTTTTTTGCTTCTCTGGCATTTCATAAACAACTCTCTCTTTTTGGTTTCCTCTTTCTTAAGAGTATTTCTCTCGCTTAAAACTTCTTCTTTTTTTCTGTTGTCCAAAACGTCTTCGATATCACTGGTTCTCAAGGTGGGGTCCGGGGACCCCCCCGGGGTACTTGAGGGGGTTGCCCAGCTAAATGACTGATAGTTAACTCTTTCAGTGCCAAGAGTATTTTCATAAAGTACTCCCCCAGTGCCAGCAATTTGCGTTTTTTTTAATTTTTTAATTTTTTAATTTTTCATTCAAATAAATGATCTGATTGGGGTTTTAAACCCATATTACAGTTCTACCAGTAGAGAGCAACAAATCGACACATTGATGACCTCGCTGGCTCACTCGCCCCCTCCCAAACAGGCTCACGTCATATCCGGTCATAACCGGATGTTGACATTTTTGACAATCGTTGATCGGGCTAAATTACGATGTGATACACGACTACGATGACTGATCGTCACCCAGACCAAAGAGAGTAGACGTGGACCTCTCCGTTTGTTTTTCATACCGTGTGAAAAACCGTGACTTTCCCTATTCTGGCCATTGCGGGAAAAAAATTTGAACCGGAAACGGAATCTGCGTCATGAAACCGGAACCCAATGAGTCTGAAGGAGTCAGGAAGCGAAAGTGATCATGAAAAATAAACAGTATAGCGCGACCACAGTCAAAAGTAAAAACTCGGGATTTCTCGTGCTGGCACTGAGGGTACTCGGGAAAAACTCGGGATATCTCGGGGCGTGGCACTGAGAGAGTTAAGAA
>NC_137606.1:25645468-25677968 GCF_963280865.1 Gymnoscopelus braueri | reverse complement strand
ACATCGCGGACCCCCGTGAAACAAACATCGCGGACTCCATCGGCAGTTTTTTTTTTTTCATGAAGAAATGTCCCCCAAAAAAGTTTTTAATTTTTTTAAAATAATTTTTTGGGACACCCGGGACACCCGCGAGACATCGCGGACCCCCGTGAAACATCGCGACCCCCGTGAAACATCGCGACCTCCGTGAAACATCCGTGAAAACATGACCAATGACAAAAAACTCCCATATCTGCTGGGCGAAGTACAACAATGTGCAAACACAGCAGCAAGATTTGTGAGTTGCTGTGATAGGAGAAGGATATCAAACGGAACACAACCACCCTAAAGACTAATCATTGTGTATATTCCGGCACTATACCTGCACCCAGTGATCTTGGTACATAGAAATTGATCTATTGAAGATTCTGACTTTCAAATGTACATATTCTTTGTTTTGATTGTATTGCTGTATTGTTGTATTGTGCTTTCTGCTTTGGCAATGTAAACGTATGTTTTCTCATGCCAATAAAGCCCTTTGAATTGAATTGAATTGTGTGTGTGTGTGTGTGTGTGTGTGTGTGTGTGTGTGTGTGTGGGTGAGTGTGTGTGTGTGTGTGAGTGCACCGTTTTTCCCCGTCAGCCAATTGCAGTGCATTTTTGCCACCTCCGCGACTAATGTGACGCAACGGGACTTTTGAGATGGCCATGCCCAAAATAGGTTGCCTTATTCGGATACATGCGTGTGACTGGCCGCCCCTGCCGGTTCTCTGATTTTTTTTTAAAAAATAGGCTCTGTCATGATTAATTGACCACACATATGAAGTGAAACAACTGAATTCTATCGAAACGATATCTTATAAGTAAATTCCGTACCTTAAAGAAGAAGTTTGAGAGCTTTTTGAAGTTGAAAAGTGCGGAGAAAGCTGGCCACAGAAACAATGGACAGAAACAATGGCTGCCGTTCGTGTTTGGTCGGCTGCACTCGGCTGCATTCGGGCTCACTCGAACTCGCCACCTGATTGGCCAACTTTTGCTGTCAATCACAGAACGATGAGCGACGACGCTGATAGGCTCGGAGAGTGAGGTTGGGTTGCCATGTCCTGGTGTTGTAAGCATGAAGTGGGTGTAAATTGGTTAGAGAAAGTGCGTCGACGCATGCGCAGTGCGCAGCTTTGTGTTTTTTCATGAAGCTGGTTGCTTGTTGCTCGAGCACGATCTGGCAACACCGGTGAATACGCATGCGCAGTGCGCAGTGCGCAGTGCGCAGTTTGTTTTTTTTGTCCCGTTTTTTTCCCAGGTACCACCAATTACCGCAAGTTTGCCAATTGTAATATAGATAGTGAAAGTGAGGGCAAATATATGCCAGGGTACTATTATTCCACCCTTGAGAATCAATTCACTGAATGAAGAAAAAGTAGAGACAGGCTAATGCTTAATCACATTATCTTCTTGACAAATCATTATTCATACCCCACCAGAGTTTTCTGGCTATTAGACTATTATCACTCTTGTGTTCAACATGGCCGATAACTCACTGCACACAGTGCTAATTGTGTTATTGTGTGGGTGGGTTTTCCACCTAAAGTATATGTCAGTCTTTTAATTGAAGATTTGTTATTGTTACATCTTGTGTATGTGTACGAGTACTGTACATAAGGATAAAATGATTTTGTTCTGGTTCCTCAGACATTGTAGGAATAATAATAATCAACAATAACAAAGCTTGATCAAGGACTCATGTTCAGCAGCACAAACCTGCAGCGCCCACACAAAAATGAACACTAAGTAAGTTCATTTGTATAGCTCTTAATCACTGCTACTGTTTGAAAGGGCTTAATAGGAATAACACCCTCTGTCCTTAAACCCTCAGTTGGCAAACATAGACAGGAAAAGGAACAAACCTAGAGACATAATGAACAGCCTAACCCAACCCGACTTAATACATTAACACAGGCTCTAATCATTCTACAGTCTCTCACGACAGACTGTTGGCTGGCTCACACAATTTTCAAATGCTTCCACCATACAGTCAGTCTATAGACACCGGATGCACTGAAAATGCTACGAAACTACAGCGGATGCCCGGCTTCCCCCGGACTTCCATTTCGTCTTTGCAGTCGAAAAGTGTAAATCAAATTAGTCAAAGCATATCTAGCTTGCTGCTTCGCAGAAATGGAAATTAATATTTTAAAGATATTGAACTGCACACCTGTGCATACAGTTCCTGGTCTGACGAAGGCCACTTGGCCGAAACACGTTGTCTGGTCGGCATATTCTTTTCTTTCTTTCTTTTCCTACTTCTTCTTTCCTTCTCCCCCAACCGAGAGTAGCGATGGACCCGCCAAGACCACCGCAACCACCTCAGTAAGTGGCCGTTGGCATTTTTTCTTTAAATAATTTCCCCCTTACCAAGAGCACACAAACAAACAAACAAACACGACAGAGCACGCCAGTCCATAGCTTTTTAATATATATTAAAGAGAGAGTCCCTGAGTCTGTCCTTACTTATGGAGGATTAATTGATTGCTGCTGTGGCGTCATCCAGGTTTCATTTCATCAATCTGTCTACAAATGACCTCAACTCTTGCTGTGTCTATATACTTTCTTTTTTTTTTTAGCTGCCAGCGCCTTTTCTGGCATGCATTTCTATGGTAAAGATCCAGGAGCACTCCACTTCCCATTGCCGTGCCTCGCATTTTAGTGGCCTCTGTGGCTGCCGTTTTTGGAGTGTTCTGAGCACCTCAAGTAGAAAATATTCAGAGCAGCATTCTGGGCATTCATATTTTTGATATTTATATCTGTGAATAAAAAAAATTTGTGTGCAGGCCCTCAAACTGCACAGTAACGTCCTCAGTGTTAATTTAACTCAGAGGGCATACAGATGGAACCAAATGGACTCATTAAAAATTAATACATTAACACTGAGGATTTTACTGTGTGGCACAAATGGACTCACAAACACACACAAAATACACAATCCTCCCCTAATGACTCGCATCCACTGCATGTTCCATGAACAAATTGACCTTCATTAGCATTAATTTGGAGGTTTCATCACTAACTTTTAAATATCCTGCTGAGAACCAATGACTTGAATATTATGTAAATTGAGGCCCTGTGATTTGTGAGAGCAGCCGGGGAAATTGAAAAAAGAGTGGGCGGTGTGGATGAGCAGGATGACTCATCAGAAAAACAGACTAGTCATGGTCATGGTCAAGCCTCCGTGACATCCTCATCGACCTCATTGTAGTTACTGATGTAAAACGGGGAAATATTACAACGAATATACAAGCATCACACAAGCACACGGTGTGTGTGTGTGAGAGTGTGCGTGTGAGTTTGCACTCACACACACACACACACACACACACACACACACACACACACACACACACACACACACACACACACACACACACACACACACACACACACACACACACACACACAGAGAGACACACACACACACAGAGAGAGAGAGAGAGAGAGAGAGAGAGAGAGAGAGAGAGAGAGAGAGAGATGAAGGAATGAGGAAGAGAGAGACTGCAGCGAAATCAATCAGTGTGTTTGTGCTTGCAAGCAGATTGACTTTATGTACAGTACAAACAGTATATGCTGTACTATTATGTCCACAGCTAGTCATGTTTTCTCTACAGAAATACTTTTAGGCAGGGTATGTTTGTTTGTTTGTTGTGTGTCGGCGAAATAGCTGTATCGACTGACAAATGCTTGTGTGTACGTATACAGGTAATAGCGAGAAACAGGGCGTGTGATGATTACCCTGAATATATCAGGGAAGCACTGTTATAACGCTGAACACGTCCGCCTTATAAATCCTCAAATTGACTCTGTTCCATTAAAAGATGCACCTTCGGCAGTCCCCTTAGCAACAGAACACTTTGAGCTTCTCCCCAAGTTGAAAAAACCCCCAACAACAACCCTGTAGTCTCAGGGTCCCAGACACGCGAACACGGCACTTGCACTGATCCGCTGTTTATCTTTGGAAACTGGACCACTGGGAGCCATTCAGGCTCTGAGCAGAGTGTCTGCCTCCTCCTGTCTGCAGAGATCAGTTTGTTTCGGGGGCTTAATTGGAAGAGAGAAAGTCATGTAAAAAAAAAAAAAAAAAAACTTGCCAACTGTGAAACATAAAGCTACCACCCTCCATCTATCTGCCTCCTTTCCCCAACCTTTTCCTCGCCACCTTCCTGAACTGTAGCCTTTCTGATCAGTCTGTCTGTCGAATGAACATACTATTTATATCAGTCTAATGACTTCTTTCCTCAACGGGAAAATGCTGCATATGAAATGAAATGTCCCTCAGTACATAAAGCTCCAAAAGCCCCTCCAGCAGCTGGGGGAAACTAAATGAATGGTGAAGAGGACATTTAAAAATGGAAATTAATAAAGAGGAGTAATTACCTTTGGATTATCCCTGTCTAGTAATTAAACAGCACTGGCATATGTGTGAGAATGATATACCTGTAAGGCCTAATGAATTATGCTAATGTAACGTCAGCCTGCAGCTATTGTTCCGCTATCTGTTTTCCATCATACTAGCGGGATAGCACACCGACGTTGCTGTGGACGCAGCTGGAAGAGATTCACAGACGATTTTTCAGATTAGTCTCTTTGAAGGGTGTCCTTATGGGGTATTCCCCACTTCCACACTGAATGTTTTTGGCTTATCTGAAGGAACTTTGCCGAGAGGGGCAATTCACTAAATGTAAGTACAGCACGATAAAAGAGATTCACTCTTAATTTTGAAAACTGACTTTAGGCCAGAAATTATTATTTTTTACCTTTTGCACTCCCTTTGTGCAAATGTCAAGCTTAAAACATTTCCAATGCGATTCAATGCTGACAGTGAGCCTTCCAGAGTCATGACCTATAACCAGCTCCATTCCAGATGAAGGAATGCCTGCCTATTTTGTGTCCCATCATCTCAGTGTAATTATCCTTACAGCTCATTAAACACTCACGACATACAGTCATAGTACAGGAGCCAAGGGCTATAGGCCGGCAAGGCGATAATGACGCTGGATGTGCACATGGTAAAGATCAGGCTCCGTTATAATGTTGAAAGCCAATAATCTATAATCCTGAGAGACAATGGAGGCTGGATTGTCTTTTTTCTTTCTTTTTCTTCTGATCATTTCTTTCTTTTCCTTACATGGGCAGAGCGAATAAGGACCAACACTCTTTTTGCCCTTGGCTAATTCAGGGACAGACACGTGCAGAGTCTGCAGACACGCACACTCACACATGAAGAGAGAGGATGACAGTGGAAGAGAGAGAGAGAGAGAGAGAGAGAGAGAGAGGGAGAGAGAGAGAGTAACAGATCTCCCACCTGACTCTACCCCGGTGGGTGCATCAGGCTAAATGAGAGATGAGAGGTTAAAGTGGGTGTGACTTGGAAACAATCCTAATGACTGGAGGCTGACAGACAGACAGACAGACAGACAAACTACATCAATTCACACACGTGTGTGCGCACCCACACCCACACACACCCACACCCACACCCACACACACACACACACACACACACACACACACACACACACACACACACACACACAGGCAAGGGGAGGCCGGAGACGATCCATAACTATTGACAGCTGTCACCTCCAATCAAGGTATTTCCCCCTGGGCTTGGGAAAGCAGCGAGTGGATGAGTGAAGATCAGAGGAGAGTAGAGTCTGAGAAATGGCCTTCATCCCTCCTCTACAATGAGAAGAAGAGAGGCAGGGAGAGAGAGAGAGATAGAGAGATAGAGAAAAAGAAAGAAAGACAGAAAGAAAGAAAGCTGCTTCCTTTGCTTAATTACAGGCAGCAACTTGCATTCACAGAAGCACGTCTTTTCAGGGGTATTTGTAGGAGCTGCTCAATGATTAATGGCAGCCTATCAGGTAAGTGTGTGTGTGTACGTAACATAGCGTGACCAGTGCTTTCACACACACATACACACGCACGCACACGTGCACACTCACGAAAGCATGCACACACACGAATGCACGGACAAAAAACACCATGGAACCAAATTCCATTTGTACACTTTCAGAGTTAAATGAACACTGAGGATTCAGCAGGGTACTTTGTATACACGCGTGGTTTGTTCTCTATTCCAGCCATGTGACGGTGGCAGTCACGCAGGCGGAGCTGATCTAGCGGTGCTTTGGCTAATGGAACGGAAGGCTCCCTGCAGAGTGCTGTTCAGCCTGATTTCCCCCAGCTCGCCAGTCAGTCAGCTCCAGGGCTGACTGACCCCGTGATTATGGACGTCTGTGTGCACACACGTTGCCAGGACTGTGTGTGGTGTAGGTGTCCACCAGGAGAGCGCCCGTTAACCCCTTAAGACCTGAGGCCAATTCTACAAAATGTCTTCTAAAATCCTAACAGTTTTCTTGCTATATCAGTGGCTCTCAAACTTTTTCATGTCAAGAAATCCCCCAAATTATATGCCAACCCCCATGTCAAAATATTTTGTTCCAGGGACCCCCAGAAGTAAAGATTTTAGTAAAAAAAATCGTTTAATTTGTTTATACATTCAAAGATTTGCACAAATTTTCAAAAAAAATCTAAAATAGCAAATCTACAAGCTCGCAGCGCGGCACGAAGTGACGCACTGTGAGCTTGTATATCTGCTATTTTTGAATAGCCAACGCTAAAATCTAAAATGACAGATGCTTTCCCGGTTTTAATGGGTTAATTAAACTAATCAATTTAATCAATTATAAAAGTAATAATGGATCATTTATAATTGAATGAAATTAGCGATTACTAATGTATCCCTATTTTGAGCATGTCATTATAGGTGAAAAGTAAAAATTATCTATCTTTGTGCCATCTTTGACTGCAGTTAACCATGTCTCATTTGATTGGCGGAGAAAATGTAAAAAGACATATGATTGGCTGAAAGCAAACCCGTCTGATTGGCTGATGAACCTGTCAATCAGAATCATCATCATTTTGATTGACAGATTCATCAGCCAATTATGACGTTCGTCTACGCCCATCGTCAGGGTAGTCTCAAAGAGGAGGAGTTTCACCACAGCGAAGCAGTGTGTAAATGCACATCAACCGATTTGCATGAATGGTGGATTTATATGACGTGTGTGGGGGGAAAAAACATCATTTGTAGATACATTTTTCATTTGTAATTAGATTTTTTATTTACAAAGTTAATTAAGTGTACATTTGTAAATTGAGTGATTTGAGAATTGTATTTGTGAAGCAGAGCATCTGGAATTGTGGATTTGGATCACATATGTGAAGCAGAGCATTTGAAACACAAACGTGAAGCATAGCATTTGTAGTGCTGATCTGTAAAACACTTGCAAACCAGGACTTGTTTATTCAAAAATCACCCTGTGTGGATACAAACCAGGACTTGTGGATTTATTAATCATGAGACTGATCTGACTCCATGTGCGTATGTGTGCGTGCGTGCGTGCGTGCGTGTGTGCGTGCGTGCGTGCGTGCGTGCGTGCGTGCGTGTGTGAGCCTCTCCCTGACTCAATTATTTTTCTGCCTTTGGCAATTAGATTTAGAACTTTTCTACCACTACAGAAGAAAACACCAATTCAATTGCAGGCAATGTAACAATAGAAATGAAATTGGTTTCCTTTGGCAGAGGTGATAAAAACAAATATATATTTCTTTCACCGGATGACATTTTTCAGTCAAGAAAAGCTTTTTTGTTTTTTCTAGCAACATCATTGGAGAGATCAGACATAATGTGACTGTATGAGTTGTCTTGTGGCCCTGGAACACATTCCATATTCCCCAAAAATTATAATCTTGGATGGTTGGTTGAACAGGATGACCATTTTGAACGTTTTTCATAAAGGGGCCATTGTGTGTTGTAGTACAGCATGGTGTCCATTGTTATGTGCTATATGTCCTATAGGACAATAATGGACATATTATGTCCATGTTGGTGACATACCGCTTCATACTGCATTTACGCATTTTGATGTTTGAGAGGATAATATCTGTGCCAGACCTTTATACTGCACAGGCTTTGATTTTTATTTGAGAAAATAGGAAGTAAGCGTTTCAATTTCAGATGCCGTGTTAACGGACCATATCATTTTCATATAATTGGTCCTCACTATGCTCATTATAAGATTGGACCGTTTCTGGCTACTTTCGTCATAGAAGAAGGGCTTTGGTCAGTTCAGAGAGAGAGAGAGAGAGAGAGAGAGAGAGAGAGAGAGAGAGAGAGAGAGAGAGAGAGAGAGAGAGAGAGAGAGAGAGAGCACAAGTTCTCATGATGCATTTCATGAATTTCATTTGATTTGATTTCATGAGTTGAGAGCATCATGACACTCAGCCCGGGACGCTATTGGGTGATTGGGGTCCACTCAAAACAAAAAAATAGGTACGGTTTACAAATTGAGGGAGTTGGCATGTAATGGACAAACTGCACTCAAAACTCATATCGTGCTCTTTCCTGTTTCCTCCCACTGAAAATGCTTTTTGTTAAGCTACCCACGTGGTGAAAAAAGTAGCTGAACTACTTGAAAGCTACATAAGCTAGACACACTGATGTGTGAGATCATTCACCTGAAAGAATGGTACCAGTCTCTTTATTGCTTTAACATTTTCAAAAAGTTTAAATCAGTTAATTATAAAGCGAGGAGAAACAAAAACCACATTTCTAGCTGTTTTGTTTCTTTGTACTATGAAAAACCTGATATTTGTACTTAACTACATTTTAACACCAAATACTTTTCTTAAGTACATTTAGTGTGAGCTAATTTAACACTTTGACGTAAGTGATTTTCTTAAGGGTGAATGTAACTTTTACTTAAGTAAAAATGTATTTAAGGTAAGATATCTGTTCACTTACTCAAGTATGGCTTTCAAGTACTTATCTAAGTAGGCCAATAACTTGCTAGGCAGAATTGGGCAGGAGTCATGGCGGCTGGACAACTGATACTGAACAAACACTCAATAGCAATGATTTCTCTCGGAATATAGAGTTAATTAACTTTTTAACAAAAGAATTGTGTGCTATTTCATCTTTATCAATAAAGCAAGGCTTCTTCTGTGCAAGCATTTACACCAGAAAACTGACACATCAGATCCTGTGTAATGGGAAAAAAAACGAACAAAAGAACTGGCCAACTATTTTGGTCATCATGAGGTGGCATTTAAATGGCCAATCAAAGACAATCAAGCACCTTTAACGGTCTAATAAGAATAACTATTGCGCAAAATACAGACTAAATGACACTACAGACCACCTCTAACTACATCATTTATTTTCTTAAAATACAGTAGAAGGGGAAGATGATTGGAACCAGAAAAAAAGATAAAAAAGAAAATGAAATGGGCAATGGAATATGGTTGCTCCATGCTGGGTGGGGAAATGGATTGGCAATGGCTGGGAATGATTGGACCCTCATATATTATAATAATATGCACCCAGAACATTACAGGCCGAGGAAGTGAAGGGTTTAATTTTGAGAGCCTAGCTGGAAGACATTAAATAGCGTGTGTGTGTGTGTGTGTGTGTGTGTGTGTGTGTGTGTGTGTGTGTGTGTGTGTGTGTGTGTGCGTGTGTGCGCGTGTGTGTGTGTGTGTGTGTGTGTGTGTGTGTGTGTGTGTGTGTGTGTGTGAAAGAGAGCGAGAGAGAGAGAGGGGGGGGTTTATAATGCAATTCCTCACTCTCACTAAGATCTGGATAACCCAAGAGAACAATGCTACCACTGCCACACTCTCACAGTTCCGCACAACTTCAGCCACTCGCTGCAGGTTTACGAACATCTTTCAAGTGGAATTGCTGTGTTCCTAATCTTACTCATCTTTCACTTTCCGCATTAGAATTTCATGCTGTCTCACAATCTCCCTTTTTTTCATCATGCTCTATCGTCCCTCAGGTCCACTTGTGGATTTCCTTGAAGAGCTGGAAACTCTTATCAGTCTTTCCCCGGGAGATGACACTCCTCTCATTCTTCTAAGTGACTTCAAACTACCCACAGACAAGTATGTTCATTTTTACTTCTCTCTTCTCTACAAGACATACTTTACACAAACTTACTGTGTTATCACAAGTAAGACGCGCGAACGCGGTAAGCGAACGCAAAAAAAGAAAAAAAAGAATGAAAAAAAATATTGAAAAAAAGGTTTTTTTTTTTTAAATCTGCGTTAAAAGGAGCATCTTAGAAAAATACAAATTCACAAAAAAAAAACTTGGAATGTTTTTGAACAATTCAACAAAGTGTTTGAAGTGCCTGTTTCACCCACTTCCGGGGGGCGGAGCCAAAATCCGAGCCCGATGTATTTGTTCGTAGACCCCCACTTAGGGGGGGTAGAAAAAGTTTGGGAGCGATTCGGGCACTTTTCATTTAACATGGGGTTTCAATGGGGAGTTTTTAGGAGCCTTCTCCGGGGCGTGGCTTCCGGGGGAAGGGGCGGGCTTAAACGCAACCTTGACAGGTGTGTTCAGTTTTCAAAGACCTTTCATTTGATGTATGGTACGTCTAAATTGGACATTTACTTATCTCAGAGGAGCTGCACACAGGCAGTGCACACAGGCAGTGCACACAGAGACACAGAGACACAGAGACACAGAGACACAACCCAAGCAGGGTTACATAGTAAGCTCCACTTGGTCGGAGGCGCGGCTTCGCCGCGCCTCCTCCCGCGTTCGCAAAGATCATATGAAAGTGTGTAAACACTGGGGCGGAAAGCCAACATATTTTTTCTTAAAGTTTGAGATATTTGAGACATAAAGAAGGGGTAGGACCTGATAAGTTTTCACAAAACTTCTTCCTACTCCTTTTTCGAACATGGACTATAATTCAAGGATGTTAGAATAATTTTGGCACTGTTTAAAAAAAAAAAAAAATCTTTCTTCTTTTTTTCTCCTTTGTCTTTTCTCATTTATATATTTTTTAATATGTTCGAAATAAATAAAGAAATGAAAAAAATACATAAAACAAAGGTAAAAACAAGTACAGAAATAAACAATCCAAAACATAAATGAAATTAAATAAAAAAAATATTGTTATCAAATCATCCAGTAGAGTGTACATAGTCGCATCAGTTTATGAGGTATTCCCATTGTCATCATTTAAAAAATATATCCGACACATTCAAATCCCCTAAAAAATGTATGAAAAGGCCCCCAAACCCTGTCGTAATTTCATTTTTCCTTTTCAGAATTAAGAATATACATCATCCTTTTCCATTATAAGGTAACATTTATGTGTGTGTGTGTGTGTGTGTGTGTGTGTGTGTGTGTGTGTGTGTGTGTGTGTGTGTGTGTGTGTGTGTGTGTGTGTGTGTGTGTGTGTTGGGGGTTGGAGGACCATAAACAGGACTTTCTGTGTGAAACAGGATGTTTGCCTTCAGATGGATGGAACTTTTATCGATTTACTGACTTGGGTCTCTTTGTTTCCCCCTCCTCCTCCTCTCCTCTGCGCACACACACACACACACACACACACACACACACACACACACACACACACACACACACACACACACACACACACACACACACACACACACACACACACAGCAGTAATTGGCTGGTGTTCCTCCTCGTCTCATCCTTACTCGCTCTCCTTTACAAATAAAACAAACTTGTTCCATTTACTGTCTGATTGATTTCTTGAAAGTGTGTCTGGATCTGTGTCTGTTTAGTATTTTCATCTCAATGATGGAAGAGTGGGAGTTTCTCTGGCTTCTGCATCCTCTTAGTGCAGTGTGTACTAGGGTCTGCTTAGAGGTTGCTATGGATTGCTAAAGGCGGCGGCGTGGATTGACATAAAAGGCTAATGTGCCAGTGGAGAGCACTCTGCGTAACATCACATCCTAAACACCTCGTCTCCTCAAATGTCAGCTCAATAAAGACTGTTTAGACTCATCATACATAGGCCATCATTTTGAAGCACATGATTAATGAGCAAAGTATGTTTAATACACTGGAGTTGACGGTAATAAATCACAATGTTTGCTCCGGTGTGAGAGGATGATTCTATTATACCAATTTCCGACACAGTCATCAAAAATGTATAAACAAAGAATATGGAAACACTAACAGATTGGCTTCTCGCCCTTGTCTTTGGAGAACCATATATCACAAATATTCTTTGGTGTTATAGTACCAGCTCTAAATGTGCAGCGGGGAACGGCACCATAGAGTCATCTTTGGACCGTCGCCTTCTCATACAGTAAAGAAAGATGTCAAGTGAAAATGTAAACAGTCTGCAGAAACTCTGTTTCTATATGGATTCCTTGGGTTTTACAAGATTTACAAGACCATTTGAAACCATAACCGCTGTGGCTGATGCTCTGTGAGAACAGCAATGTGTTTTTTTTCTCTGTCTCTCTCGTCCTCACTCTGTGACTCATTGGCTCTTGTGCCCGCCAAGGGGTCCTTGGGGGACTGTCACTTTTGCCTGCTCCCTTTTAAATGCAATTAAGGCTTTTTTCTGTTTTACCGTGCTGCTCAACCGTTAAGGTGGACCTATATTTTCTGAGCTTTAAATCGACCGCACTAAAAAAACACAGGAGGGAAAATAAAGTATCTCCTCTCTCAGACAGTGAAGTTTATAATGAATGCAAGCTGGGGTATTAAGCCTGCAACGGTGCATTGATGAGTTATACAGACAACAGAATGAGATGGACGGGGGGATAGGGGGGGACGGGGGATAGGGGGATAGGGGGGGCGGACGGGGAGCTTTGGAAGTAAGGAGCAGAGGGACGAAAATCAAAGATGGAAAAGGGAAACAAACATAACAAAGACAGGAAGATGTTGAGTGAATTAATGAAGGGGATCTGAATAGAGTTAGTGACATCAAAAGTTGCGTATAGAACTGGGAACCGGATGTACCATGACAGGCGGAGGAAGGAAAGAGGAGAGGATGAGGCGGAGACAGAGCGTCTTCTTTACTTTACAGTAGAGCTGTCCAATAACCCTTATCTGCTGAGCTGGCTCTTTGTGGGGCGTCTGACACTAAACTTCCCATTCAGTCCTCCTCAAGTCCCATAATCCTCTTATCCGAGTTGATTTCAGCACTGTGAAGCCACAAGCCACTGCTTACAGTCAAACTGGCCATATAGCGGAGCACTAATGGTCACTGACCTGTGTCATATAAGGCTCATAGTTAATCATAACCAGGCTCAGGGAACAAAGCCCAAGGAATGAACCGAGGTGGTTTGGTATACAGGATGACAGGGGGGGAAATAACAACCTGAACAAAGGATTCAACCTGAAAGCACACGATAGATGTACAAATTCTGTACAGTACACCGTTTTCTCCCTCCAAGGTCACACATTGACAATACTGTCAGGCTTATTGGCTAGCTCACAAACTCAGTAGCTTGACTCCTCCTGACCCTGACTCCTGTCCCAAAGGTCCTATCTCTTTATTATGACCACAGCCATGTCTGTGTGGCTGACTTGGGATCAGAGGCTGTAGGTCAGACTTAATCACACTGGTCTTTTTTTATTGGACCGTAGCAGGATATGGACGCAGGGTAGGACACTGGTGATTGATTGTTTATGTGGTGCGGACAGATCACAGTCATCTTCTTGTCCCTGTCTGAATCAATAATCAGCTAGAAAAAGTGCTGCTCGGAGCACATGGTCTTCGCCAGGTCAGGTAGGTTATTTGGCCTCCTGGTGGCGCTGTAATGGGCCAATGTGAAAAGGGTGGCATTTCTTCCTCGGCCTAGTGGGAATGTGCGTGCAAAGTTTCACGGCAATCGCATGCTGTGTTCAGGATTTAAGGCATTTTGTTAAAAACAGATTTAGAGTCATATATATATTTTTTGTTGCTAAAATCGGCCTCCTGGTGGCGCTGTAACTGGCCGATCTGAGAGATTCGAGGCAGAGGTTCTGCTGTGGCATCCAGGGAGTGTGTGTGCACAGTTTTGCTGCGATTGGGCCAACGGTGCCGGAGATTAGCTGCTCGCAGACAGACTGACACAGACACGGACACACGGACGGACAGGGTGCAGAACATGGTCTCGGGCCGGCCATGTCTTCGGCCTGGCGGAGACAATGATATTGGCTTTGCGAGTAAAAGCAGCAGGAGCACCTGCTTTCTTCATTTGATAATGGCTGTCATCTCAAACTCAACTTATCAACATAAACGTACCTATACCAGTAAAATGATTGTCCTGCAATGCAGAGTGGTATGTTGTGTGGTATAGATATGCAACTACATACAGTACACAGCCGCACACATATACTGTACACAAGTCTCAGATGACAAAAATAATCCAAGTCTAGTATAGTGAAGTTTGCTTTAATTTGATACTACTCAGTTTTACCTCATTCCACCCTATTCTGGACCATATCTCTTATGTTCATCCTTCAGTGGCGAAGATGACCAAGAGACTTCACAATGACTTGTGGGTGCAAAGACAGCTGATGAGGCCGGAATGACCGATGGTACAGAGGGCAGGTAATGGTTGGGGTCTGGCTGTGCGAGAGGGAGAAACTGATTCTGAGCTTGGGGAGCTGATGCTTCTGTTCGGCTTCGTGGATGAGGCGCTTCTCAAACTCTGCTAAACCATGCTTGACCGAGATGTGCCAGTTAGACCAGTGTTGTGAGTCAGTCTCCCAGGTCTGCGGATCGAGACCATGGCTTTTGAGAGTGGCCTTCAGGCTGTCCTCATAGCGTTTTCGCTGGCTGTCACGTGAGCGCCATGGAACAGTTCATAATAGAGCAGTCCTTTTTGCGGCAGACATGAGCAACCCATCTCAGCTGAGAGTGCTCGAGAGTGCATGTCTAACTCAGTGCTGAATCACAGCACTAACACACAATTATATTCAAACACCTGGATTCTAAGTCACCTTGGTCCCTTGAAATGATAGGACATTCCACCCGTTGTGATATGATGGTGGAAGAGGGAACAGTACAGTGCAGAATGATAGAGGGTACATTATCCTAGGGAATGGGTGAGCAGAGGCCGGGAAAGGAGCATAACCTCTATTTACACACTCCTAGGGTGGGAAATATGTAAAGAATGTCCTCCGACCAGGTGTCTAATTCTAAAAGTGTGTGTGCGCGTGTGTGTGTGTGTGTGTGTGTGTGTGTGTGTGTGTGTGTGTGTGTGTGTGTGTGTGTGTGTGTGTGTGTGTGTGTGTGTGTGTGTGTGTGTGTGTGTGTGTGTGTACTTACTGTGTACTTACTGTGTACTTACTTAGTGTTTGTGCAGTGGCGTGCACAGACATTTTGAGGGGCAGGTGCTCAAGTAAAAAAAAAAGGGCACCTTGCGCGGCGTACGGAACCGCCGGCTGCCCTAGTAGTGTGAGATTTATAGAAGAAAATGGCAATGCACATTTTGGGGAATTGTCAATATATTAGAAGCTTTTAATCCAGAATTGATCGATGTCACCATGGGCTACATACTGTAAACTGAAAAAAAAAAAAATCACTTTTTTTTTCCAAAAGGGCACTTCTGGTCAGAGGGCAAAGTGCATGTGCTCTAGCACCCCCTAGAGTCTATCTGTGCACGTCCCTGTGTTTGTGTGTGTTTCTATTATGCATTATGGGAATGTCTTGAGTGTGTTTTGTCGCGGCCAATGAAACAGCATTGGTTTTGGGCACACAGTATGTCTCTTTAACATGCTGTCTTTCTTTCTGAGCTCTTTCCAGTTGAGTTCTTATTGTGTAGCCGTGGTGTGACTACTACACATCACCCACTGTTCATACACCCGGCAGTCAAATATCAGTCCCCCTCAAACCCCCTGATGGCCAAATGGAGATATCACACACACACACACACACACACACACACACACACACACACACACACACACACACACACACACACACACACACACACACACACACACACACACGCACACACACACACACACACACACACACACACACACACACACACACACACACACACACACACACACACACACACACACCATGCCATTACTACCTCTCTGTATCATTGCATCTCCATCTCACGTCTCTCTCTATAGAGTGTTTGTTCAGCAACAGGGGTCTCCCCGTCTCTCCAGCTCTTTAGTAAACAGAAAATAAATGTTCAGGTCGGCATATCAATTTCATCCAATCAGGAGAGAGACCTCATACAGGATACAGGATAAACAAGTGAAATTGGAAGTGATAATACAAAAAAAAATTGAACTGGAACACTATCAAATTGAAGCTGGGTCCTCTGCCCTGATTGGATATAATTGGTGACCCACCTGAAAATGTTTTTGGAGAGACAGGAAGACCCCTGTTACTGAACAAACAAACTATACTGTAGCAATGATTACTATCAAAATATAGCCTTTAACAAAAATAAGTTTTGTTTTAACCAAAACACACAACTTACAGCTCCTTTAAGCATAATCTCTCTGCCTCTCTCTCTGTCTTACTCTCACTGTCCCTCAGTCTGTCTCATTTAATTACTGTGAGCTCATCTCACTCATCTTATTCTGAATGATGACCAGTCTCAGATGAGAGAGCACACAGCACATCAGATACCATGTAATTAAGGCTACACTAAGATAGCGGCAAGTGAATTGATGGCTGCTATATTAAAAAAGGACAGAGTAGCATTTATATTTCCCCTGCAGATGGAAAGCTTGTGAAATGCTCTCTTAGTGATGGATCAGGCTAAACTATGTGATCTGGCAGCTAGTGGTGTCACAGAGACCACTCATTATGGATTTCATAACTCACATTCTCTGTACCCTTGAACAACTGGGCTACTATCTTCTCAGTGGGTTTGTGGTGAGTTGAGGAGCACATGGAATGTGTTTACAGAACCTCTTTTCCCATTCGTCCTCCTCTCTATTGAGTGCTGCAGGAATTACGCCTTTTTGTCAGCCAACGCAGAAGTTATCACCACCATGGGCTCCCGCTGTCGATTTCCAATCAAATTTCTGCACTGAAAATAAGCTGCTGGCTTATGGTATTCACATGGTTTTGCTCAGCAAGATAATCTCCACAAATCAATACACTTTTTACCATTTTCTTTACCACACACAATCAATAAAACAGTCGCAAAATCCTCGGATGAGATATTGACAGGTGTAATGTACGCCGTGAAACTACCGTTGGCTTATGCGGCAGCTCATAACGTAATAACTGTTCATAATGTAATCCTATACTTTCACTTCCTAGATCTGCACTAAATCTGCCCTTGGAGGCATTAAAAACACAGGTCATGTCTTTCTGGTCAGTCATTATGTTTGATGCATGACGTGCATGCACCCATGAGTGAGCACGGCTGCCGCTCTCCATCAAGAGAACATTGCGTGTGGATGTGACGGGTTTACACGTACAGTATGAGCGTTAAGCTGCTACACGCTCTGTGATCACAAGACATTCTTATCAGAAAATGACTGCCCCAGTCCATTAAACGCATTAAGACCTGAGGCCAATTCTACAAATGCCTTCTAAACCAGTAGTTCTTTCAAGATTTTTCAAAAAATGTTCAAAAATAGCAGATGTACAAGCTCGCAGAGCGGCACGAAGTGACGTGCTGTGAGCTTGTATATCTGCTTTTTTCGAAAATGACAGATGCCGGTTTTAATGGATTAAACCACTGAGGTTGAAGACCTACAATTGCTTTCACAAGTACAAATATTGAACAGTATATTAAATGCATTAACACAGCATAATGTTGTATGAACAAGTCTGAATGATTCATTTACATTATCTGTAGCCTCGGAAACCCATGCATTTTTTCTGTACACCAAGCTTTTATTTGAGTAAGGTCCAGGCAGGAAGTTCCCTGCTTCCAAAGAGTGTATGTGGTATGTTTTTCTCAACTAGTTGTGTCAAACAATACTGTTGCTTCAAATACATATGGTATTTTTCTGAAATTACACATTCATTATTCATTTATTTTGCTGTGTACAAAATATGAAAATATTAAGCCTCCTCTACGATACTTTCCCATCTGGTAACACTGATTGTCTTTGTCTTCTTGCATTCTTCACTGCAATTAATTCATGATGCAATACCTTGTAATTGCATCTGTAATTTTTTAAGGTTTTAATAACGTGGGAGTGGGACACATCTGTGACATCTTGACATGTCAACTTAATAATCACTCGCTCATTTTCAGTTTTGTTCTTCTTTATTTAAACCACTAATTAACATAGGTGAAAAAATGATGGTTGGAAATTAGCAATGATAATTGCGACGTGTCGCGCCGGATGGATGCTAGCGCCCTCTGTCTACCTCTGGCGGCAGGGGTAAAATTATTACAATGTTAACACTTTTCCCTATAATATGGGTCGCCATTACATTATGAGCCATTATTACATTATAAGTGGCTGCATTAGGTTCATAATATTCATAACACATTATTACATTATGCAAAAAGCCATTTTTATGTGATGAATTCATGGTTTTATTACATTATGAGCTGATTATTACATTATGAGCTTTTATAACATTTAAATTATTACATCATGAGCTGTTATTACATTATGAGCCAGCTGTTATTACATTATGAGTTGCTACAGCTTATGTTAACCACAGACCTTAATTTCTGCAGAAAACTCCATTGAAGAATAGCATTGGAAATGTGGTGAGGGAACCCATTGAGAACTCACTTCCTAGTACTCCATATTGCCACCTAAAACTACCAGCAGCTGGGTATATAAGTCCACCCAGTATCATTGTCCCCTTTAGACAATAGTCTATAACTTTACCATACTGTATAGTTACCTCCTGGTGGCCATTAGTAGATTTGATGTCTCTCTTATCCCTCTCGCTGAACATCTGTGTCGATAAAGCTTCCAGAGGCATCTTCACCTCGCCAAACACAGCTTCAGCTGATATACTACGCTATAACATAGATAAGTAGCCAGACACTCAGAGCAGCCACTTCAAAGAAAACAAAAGACTATACCGCAAAGAACTATGACAGCAAGGCTATTGGGAGAACATATTTTATCTCTGCCTACAATATGCCCTGCTGTTTCCCATTAGAGTGAGAGGAGAGCTAAACACAATGCTGCACCCTCGTTTTGTTTGGTGTAATTAAATATTAGGCTGATGACCAAAGGAAACAAATGTTAGGCTGCAACCCAAGGAAGCCGGGCAGGAAGTGAAACCACAAACACGTGCACGCACATGCATGGCAGCATGCGCACACACAAATACTGTACACACAGTGGTGTCCCCTGTGAATGCACAGAGGACAAATTTTTTTCCAGCAACAGGTATCCTCCTATAATTTGACTAACCTCTGGTGTCTTGGTGTCTTGGGAGATCAAACTGCGCATGCGTCGCATCCAATCCAAACAAGTTTCGCGCGAGAAACAAGCAGCAAGGTCTATGAAAACAAGGCCAAAGGAAACGAACCCTACAAGCAACAAGGTCTATGAAAAGAAGGCCAAACGAAGCGCCTTCACACATATACCTTGCCTCTTGGAGAAAAAAAAATTATCGCACCACAAATTGGGTCCGCGGCCGTGTATGCATGGACACGCACGTGCGCATGCACGTTGGGGAGGCACGTGTCACAATGTACATTATTTGTGTTTGCGCGACGCCCATGTGTGTGTTCGCGACGGACCACGGGCCGCATGAGGATGTACCGTGGTGTGTGTGTGTGTGTGTGTGTGTGTGTGTTTGTTTGTGCGCGCTCGCGACGGCTCGCGCGGGCGTGTGTGTGTTGGCGACGGCCGACGGGGAACGGCTCCGCCTGTTAGATCTGTATATGCGCGGGTGTTTGTGTGTGTTCTGTTCCTCCAAGACGGGATGTGCGTGTGTGTGTACACACTACACCAATGGTTCTCAAAGTAGGGTCCGGGGACCCCCAGGGGTCCTTGAGGGAGTTCCAGGGGGTCCCCAGCTAAGTGATAGATTAAGCACCAAATGGACCCTTATGGGTCTGTAACTCTGAGAGTGTACAAATGGAACCAAATGGACTCTAACGGGTCCATTTGGTTCCATTTGTACACTCTCAGAGTTAAATTAACATACATTTGACGATATAAACTGGGGTCCAAGGGATAGAAATGCCATTAAATGGGGGTCCGTAGCCCTAATGCATGTCAAACTGGGGGTCCTTGAAATTAAAATGGTTGAGATTCACTGCTAGAGCCGTAAAAAAATCTTCTCTTATGGGGGTCCCTGGCATATCTTTTCAAATGGGGGTCCGCGGCTAACAAGTGTCAATTTGGGGGTCCTTGCCATGAAAAAGTTTGAGAACCACTGCACTACACAGTACAAACTCACTTTCGATCCCTGATAAACTGTCTGTTCTCAGCGCATAAGCCAAACTGCACACTTTGGGTGCTCATATCCCCCTACTGGTATGGTCTAGTAATGGATAAAATGTGTAGATGAGTCTTAAAAAAAATGTTTATTTAGCCCTTTTTTTAAAAACCAGGTAAGTTGGATGAGACCCAGTTATCATTTGATATAACAAACAGGGGTCACGATGTGCTAAAATCATTATCCCGAAGCAGAATGACCCACAAACCTGCAAAAGCTAAACGACTTTTAGCACTCAGTCGGCTTCTGGGCTTGCACAGAAATATTATCTGCCCCTCACTCCATGCTTCACCTGAGTCAAAGATCTTGGCGTCATTCAGTGATTAGTCATCTCAAATGCTAGCAAGAGGATAATTATCACTGATATTGCACAAGGAGACAAAATGGCTGTTCTTATTTTGTGAATAATTTACGTATTACCTTTGCCTCATCAGTTGGTCTTCATACAACCATTTATGAGGAGTTAAATGAGCAAAACAGAAGAAATAGAAAACAGACATTGTTGTGTGGATGCAGTCAAATTTGCCTCAGCCAACTCTGAGTTGGTCATTATCCAAATCATCCATGCTATGCGAGTTCTTTCCTTCCGGATAATTAGTGTGCATTGATGGACATTGGTACAGTACTATGACATGTTGTTTATGGAAAAACCCTGGTATGGACAGACCACACATTGGGAGGGACACCTGTTTGTTTGTTGTCAGTGTCTTTAGTTTTTTGTTTTGCTTTTGTGAATCTTCTTGGTTCCGGGACATAAAAGAGAATAATTCCTCCACTTTCAAAAAGTCGAGGCACGTTAAACATGTTTCCAAAGGCAACTGTTTTGCGTACACTCAAATGTTTTACAACTAATTTTAAAGCAGAGTAATAAATAGGACTATAAAAGGGAAAAAATGAAAGCCTTCATGCACCATATCCCTAAATGTATTGTCTTTATATCAAATACTTTAAACACCGTCTCTAACATCACCATCTGTGCAATCACTCCCCACAGGAGGTAGAATCCACTCTCCATTAATCATGTCACGCTGTATTCTCTGTGTTTTCATGCATTCTCTTTCCCTACAATATGCCCACGCCCTTCTGACTCCAATCCACACTGTGACCTGAAATTGTGGCGTGCATACATAGCCTGGGCGGCTTTCCGTCATTATGGAGTGAGAAATGAAGCTCTGGGTGGAACAAGTGTGCCTCGGAGCAGAGCATAAGCTACCTTATTGAAAAGCCACTCTCCATGAGCGAATTATAGGAGGACTTACAGAGCATAAACTCAGACAGACTGGGCACTCTAAAGACAGACCCATAGAAGCATGCAGTCCAGTGCATTTCAGTTAACAGCACATATGGGCATGCATTCACACAAGCATACTGCACATACACTATCAACCCATAACCCCCCCCCCCCCATATATGGAGGCATTTATGGAGACCCAGTTGTCCAGAACCGCAGATCCGAATGATATGCCCATATAAAGGCATATATGGACATGCACATACAGTATTTGGGCGTACTGATGACATCAGGGATCTCCACATACTGTATGGGCATAAAAGGGACAAGGACAGACAGATACAGAGATCTCCATATATGGGCAACAGGTACGCTGACAATTCCCTTGCATAACTTGCATCGTTCCTGACTTGCATCCTTCCCATGTAATCACAATAATCATAATGATAATATAAAAATTATAATATTAATAAATACAAAAATAATAATAAAATACCTTTGCATAGCGCTTCTCTTCTGCTGAGACAAATCTCAAAGCACTTCACAAATAAGACACTAAGGTAAAATAAAATGTAGGTTAAACAGAAGGTACAGTACGTGGTTGAAACAAAATGAAAGGACAGAAATTCTGCATTTGGCATTTTGTGATGGCAGCCATATTTCCCCCAGCAATATGAACAAGAAATAGTTGTCATCACAGCTCTTTAATAGCAGTATAGAATGGGCAAATTGTTGCTGTCGGGTCCAAAACCATTATTTTTACAACATTTTAAAATAGTGAAAATAGCCGATCTACAAGCTCACAACGTGTCGGATCGCGATACATTGTGAGCTCTGCTGTTTTCACTACTTTTGTGCAACACTCTTGTGAAGTAGGGTATTCATTTACGCAAAAATAAAGAAATTCAGATATGGAGATACAAGGGTTCTGCCCGACAGCAACCGTTTTTTAGTACAGTAGTGATTGACTGCAAGCCCAGTAAAGAGGTATATCAAATTAAAATAAGTAGTACAGTATGTAATCAGTTGTCATTGAATTAGTTGGACTGCAATATGCCAGCTGTGAACAGGGCAGCTGTGTCTGCAGGTTTGCATTTCACTCACATATTGAGATTTGAAATTCATAAATGAAATGTGGATATACCCAGACACATAACATATTAGATTAGTGGAATGTTAATTTCACTGCATCTTGCCTCTAATACAGCTGCATGACAAGAATAAGGAATTATTTCCCTCATCATTATGCATTCAATGAATGTTACATCCACAATGGCCCTGGTGAGAGCACTATATTGAATTTGTAAAAAGACCCTGAAACATATGCAAATACGTTTAATATATAGTGATTGATGCTATGTGATTTGAATACATTTACCAGTGCAAGAGAGACAAGCATCATTTCCATATCTCCTCCTTCATGTCTCGGAAACAGCTGCCTGACTTTACAGAGAGAGGGAACTCACTGAATGAAATATTTATCCATGCTGAAGACCAAAATAGCATGGAGAGACAATGAATTAATAACACAAAAGTAGGACAGAAAGGCACCTATAGCAATGATGTCTGGCAACTACAATTAATAAAACATAACAAAAACGTGGCACCCCTCCCCCAAGTCCCCCCCCCCCACCCACACCCCCCGCCCGCCTTCCAAACCCCCACTCTGCTAAACTAGTTTTCCTCTCCTCCAATTCACCTGGTGAACTTTCTACCTCTGGTAGATTGCTAGACCCTACAGAGAGAGAGAGATGCATGCTTTACCGCTGAGAAGCTAAAATCTTCTTTTTAATGATCTGTTTCCCCGTCTCAGCAAAACCTCTGTTCGCGCCACAGAAGGACCGGGAAGCCACTGAAGAGCTGTGGAGCACTGGCAGAGAGTTCTTGGAGAGATTTCTCTAGTTTGCTCGCAGTCGCCGTCTCGCCTCTCATTTCCCTCATCCCACGTAATCCTCCCTCCCTCGCTCTCATCTCGGTCTCTTCCCCACTTTTCTCAGAGTTCATGAACTCGCCGTGCGACTGATGTCAAGGTAAGGGAGGCTTTAACGAGGGAGGACGGATGCGCTGTCACATCAAAGCTGTTAGGTATTCTCTGTTTACTCGGTGGCTTCTGTATACATCGGCTCCCAGACAGATGATGCAAATGTGATAAAGACGTTGCTTGTAGACTGAGACAGTGTGTTTGGTATCATTCACTGTCTGACAAGGGAGCCATGCAGAGAGACAGACAAGCCCCCTTTATGTTTTAAGCTAGATGTACTTTACTGTTTGAGCTGAGACAGTGCACGTTATGGAACACTACTACTGAATATTAACTTCAGTCAAGGTGACAATTCTGAAATGAATGGGAACCCACCCCCCCTCCCGTACACACACAGACACAGTGCATTTCACAACACTAGATAATGTACACTTATATAAACACAATGGCAGGCAAATGAAATGTGTTTACCTCTTTGATGTTCTCCCTAAACTCTGCCTGAACTTAACTACACCTGTCAACGCCCCCAAACTTCCTCATCCTGAGTGGCACTCGGTTTCACCTCAGCTCGGTTTGGCGGCTTGCGTCTCCCTTGATATCCTGCCATTCGGGGGGGAGACATTGCTTTTCATCCTAATTGTCATCTCTCTCCCTCTACCTCCTACCTTTCCGTGACCCCATTTTGCCTGTTGCCTGTGCCGTTGGCTGAGAGAGCGATTGGTTGCCACCTCAACTGCAGTTTAAGTGTTGCTGTGACAGCCAGGTGTGGCATAGTGCTGTACCCTCTGATCTTCCGGCTTACTTTAAGGGTGATACCGTACTCTCACTAACCTACTTTTTCTTTTTGCCGCTCTTACAACATTTTAACATCTCCTCTCCTTTCTCTCTCTTGTGTGAACAGGTGCAAACAACCGGCAGTGATATAATCTAATGTCCCTGGCTGTTGGGGGAACCTCACCCTCATCCTTTGTCCAGAGAGATGAGGTTGTCTCCCTTCCCCCTCCAGTCGGCCCAGCCAACTCACTGATGGGGAAAGAGGATATGGAGGAATAAAACATAATTTAAATAGTTAAGGAGAGTCTCTGGCTGAATAACAAGGCCAGAGAGTTATGGCCTGTGAACCTAACAGCAGCATGGTGCAGGGCTGAGTGTGGTGCGAAGGGATGACAGTGGTGATAGCACAGCACAGCCAATATTAGTTTACAGGCTTAATGAGGCGTGAAGGAGCTACACACCGCTTAGGATCTCCCACTCTCTCCCTCTCTCTCTCCCTCCAGGTCTCCCCTTCAACACTTCTCTCTCTTTCCCTTTTCTGGACAGGGCTCTGTTCTTGTCTCTTTTCCCTAGGCCGAAGCTTTGATGAGTCACGCCGGCAAACAAACCCTCGGCGCTTGTCTTTGGTCATTTTGCTCATCATGTCAAAACATGTCAAACATCTGGCAGATTTCTTACCACCTCTAAATTTGCAATGAAAACGATCCAAACTTCTGCTCTGTGACAGTGTGTAAAGTCAGACTGGAGACGGGGGCCGTGTGACTTTGGCGTTCCTCAGGGAGGTCAGGTGCTCCCGCCTACAGATATCTCCACATTATCTCCGTTCCCCCTCGCAGAGCGGGTGTGGGACGGTAATGCTGTAGGATGGTCTTTGTGTTCCTTTCCTCGGATGATTTCTCTCTTCATCTCTGCCCTAATCAGTCTTCAGCACACAGCCATCATTACTAAGATGGATATTCAGGCGGGGGCTGGGGTGGGACGTGTGGGAGAGAGAGAGAGAGAGAGAGAGAGCGAGAGGGAGAAAAAGGAAGGAGTCTCCTCCATCTTTTCATTAATCACAAATCAGTTTATTTCCCTCCGGAGACCGGACCACTCAGAGAGAGAGAACGGGTTCTTTCTCTTTCTCGTTTTATCTCCCTTCTGTTCAATATATTTCTTTCTCCTCCCGTCTTCTTCGCCCTCTTTGTGGGATTTCTCACGTCTATAAATGCCAAACCAATAAACCGAGAAACAAAATCCCCTCTCTGTCTCTCTGTGTCTCCCTCCTCAACAGACCGCACACTCAGTATTCTAATACAATCACGGCTTACATGGCTACATTGGTGAAAGGACACACAGATGCACATGTCTGTCTGTCTGTCTCTCTCTCTCTCTCACACGCACGCACGCACGCACGCACGCACGCACGCACGCACGCACGCACGCACGCACGCACGCACGCACGCACGCACGCACGCACGCACGCACGCACGCACGCACGCACGCACGCACACACACACACACACACACACACACACACACACACACACACACACACACACACACACACACACACACACACACACACACACACACACACACACACACACACACACACACACACACACACACACACACTCGTGCGTGTGCATATACTTTCACACACAACCAATCAAACCCCTATTCCTCGGTGCTGTCTTTCATATTTCCACAGTCGGTTTAGTGTAACCCAACGTACCGTGCCTCAACCGCCTCTGTGACTATTAGTGAAATCCCAGAGGAATGAATAAGCAGTATAGGACTGTTCAAGATAGCGAGTCGAACTTCTCTGGAAAAAAAAGCCCTCATTCAGAGTCAGACTGGGGGGAGAGAATGTGAGCGGGAAGGGCTGTCAGGTTGGCAGAAGACACGAATAGAGAAAGAATGGAGGAGATAACTGTGAGAGGAAACTAAAGAACAGTGGAGAGAAACCAATAGACAAGCTTACTGTTATTATTATTTAATATACATACATAAAAAATAATCTCTAAGGTACTTTATTTGGGGGTTTGGTAAACGTTAATTGATGGGTTTGCAAGTTTGACTGAAAATGTACAGCCCACCACAAGAACAGTTGGCTTTTATTGTCTCCGCCAGGCCGAAAGGCATGGCGAGAGAGTATCTTTTGCCCCCTGTCCGTCCGTCCGTGTGTCCGTGTGTCCGTCCGTCATTCTGTCTGTGTGCAGCTAATCTCCGGCACCGTTGGCTTGCTCGCAGTGAAACTGTGCACACACACTCCCTGGATGCCACAGTGGAACCTCTGCCCCAAATTTTTCACATGGGCCTTTTATAGCGCCACCAGGAGGACGATTTGTGCAAAAAATATTTTTGGACAGTACTCCTACAGATTTTGTCCAGAAATCCCGCAAATCGGTGCACAGTATCTCTATAGTCATTAAACAAAACTGGTCTTTCAGATTTTTCATATTCCATCCTGATTGGCTAAAAATGGCTTCCAAAGTTTGCAGTAGTGCTCCGTTTTGAACAAAATTTCTCAAATCATGAACACAGCATGCAATTTCCTTGGAATTTTGCACGCACATTCCCACTATGCCGAGGAAGAAAAGCCACTTGTAAATGTTCAAATCAGCCGCATGGTGGCGCTATAACAGGCCGATTCGTGTTTTTACCTATAACTGCACCGATCTGTGTAAAACTTTGTAAGCGCACTCCCTAGAGGTCAAGGAAAAACCTTTGCCCTGCATTTTTCACATCAGCCTTTTATAGTGCCACCAGGAGGCCGACTTATGTAAAACGATCTTTTTTATATTACTCCTTCCGATTTTATCCAAATTTCACGCAAATCGGTACACATGATCTCTATAGTCTTGTGATCAAGACGGATGTGTTTGATTTTTCATATTCCATCCTGATTGACTAAGATTGACATCTAAAGTTTGCAGTAGTGGCTTGTTTTGAACAAAATGCTGCAAATCATGAACGCAGCGTCCGATTGCAGTCAAACTTTGCACGCACATTCACACTATGTTGAGGAACAAATGACACCCTTTTAACATTGGCCTGTTATAGCGCCACCAGCACTTATAATTTAGCAAAACAAATGTTTTGAACAAAATGCCTCAAATCATGAATGCAGTGTCCGATTGCCGTGCAAGGCCTAAGAAGAAATGGCACCCTTTTCATATTGGCCTATTATAGCGCCACCAGGAGGCCACAATAACCTACCTGACCTGGTGGAGAACTGTGCTCCGAGGAGCACTTTTTCTAGTTGCATCTTACTTTGGCATTTTATAATCGGTCCGTGGGCCGCATCCAGTCTACGTGCTTCTCAAAATAAAGGGGAACAGTGATATATTTGTTAGCTGGCCAGATATGACTGCCATTAGTCAAACTTGCACATTGTCAGAACAATATCCTGATTCATACTTTGTCGTGTGATGGCGTGCAGACCGAAAATAGCAGATCTATAAACTCACTCACTCACGTGTCGCCGATGCAAATCACTTCAAACAGTGAGGATTTTACTGTGTGGTTGGTAAGTGCTTCAGTAGTCTCTTACCACCCAGCCATACACAACTATGTGTGTATTTTTGTAGAAACACATATAAATGACCTCGCCACCTACAATAAACTCCCACTCAAGTGCACTCGACAGTGAGAAATAAAACTGCACAGACGGAATGGCTGACTGGTGTTCAGTTCTGGCATTTTTAGCTGATGTCTTATTCCCATCTCTATGCCTCCATCTTCATACTCAAAGATGGGTTATCCCATCTAGCTCTGCTCTGCACGGTAACACTGCATTGCATGGGAAACATTAAGACATTTGTGCTCACACACCTGCATTGCTTACACACAGGCACATTAACCTCCTGTTGTCTGTTTATGCATCGCTGCTCAAATGCTATGCAGAAAGGAGCAAAGAAATATGACTTTCTCTGTCAGAAAGCTGAAACCTGCACGCACGCACGCGCACACACACAAACTGTTCAACCATTAACAAGGTTTTGGTATTTAAATCTGAAGGCACAGCAGTAAGAATCATAAAGCCTGGTGTGTGAGAGGGGGAACTAGTTGTGTGAGCAGATATTTTGGGTCTGCCACCTTCGGTTCTGGAGGAAGTAAAGGAGCGAGGGAATGAGGACACAAGGTGCAGAGGAAAGGGGATAATGAACCCACTGATAATGGAAGACTGAACACTGGCAGGATATACACAACGCTGCAGGCTAACCCAACAATACACACGCACGCACGCACGCACGCACGCACGCACGCACGCACGCACGCACGCACGCACGCACGCACACACACACACACACACACACACACACACACACACACACACACACACACACACACACACACACACACACACACACACACACACACACACACAACACACACACACACACACACTCACACAGAGACTGGATTGTGTGTGTGTGTGTGTGTGTGTGTGTGTGTGTGTGCTGAAATGTGACACATAATGCATGTAAATATGTTTTCCAATTATGTTTTCTCTTACCGGTGTTCCTCCACTACTGTGGGGGAGGTCTAATGTGTATGTTGTGTGGGTGGATGTGCATCAAAGCTTCTGTGCTTGCATGTGTATGTGTGATGCCTATTAATAAAACATTGTCACCTCCACCAGTGCTGGCAAAAGGAAAGCCTTGTTTTTCACAGGAACATGGAGTATTTGTTACCCTCAACTATACTCAGGTGAGATATCATACTGTGATTTCAGTACAGCCTTGATGTACTCGCAGAAGTTCTTTTCATTTTTCTAAACACAAGGACCTAATGTAATATACTAGAGGTCCGGGCGCCGCCCTGCCCCTATAGCCGCGCACGGGGCTCTAGTAGCCAAACGAATTGTGTGTGTGCATTGCTTGTTGGGGTTGTTTTGATTAACCTGGTTGCTTGTTTCTCTCGCTAAACCTGACAACTGTATGTAAAGAATTGTTATTAACGTGGTTGAAATACATCGCGGTCCCCCTGGAAGTCTTGGGACCCCCGCGAAACATCGCAGACCCCTTCGAACCCCGCGAAACATCGCAGACCCCTTGGGGGTCCCGGGAGACCTAGTGTGGTCTAGCTCTGAGATTTATGGAGTACACGGACATTATCGCGACTGACTGTGTGCAAGGGAGAAAAAAACGAAAGCGAAAGCAAAGTGCAAGAAGCAAATGAATTGTGTGTGTGCATTGCTTGTTAGTCGCGTGAAACCTGGCTGCTCCAAGGACCCGGAATGAACGACACAGACACACAGACGGCTGTCGTTGTCGTTGGCACAGCCACGCTATGCGCACCACTGCCAAATGTATAATAGGATATCATTTAGTTTATCACCCATGCATTTGGTGTTGCCCGAGGTTATTCTACTTGGGCTGAGGTCAGGCCCAAGAAACAAGTCCAACCCCACCCATCCTGTGCATCTGTCTGAGCCCGGCATGGGCCTGTCCCATTACTGCATTTATGGGCCAAGCCTGGCTTCCGCTCGTGTTATGGTTTCTTTCCAGCTCCAGCCTCCAACTCCAGCGTCTTATCAATTTTTTAACAGCAATTCTAATTGGAATGCTTTGTTACAGGGATTCTGATTGGATGTTGTTTGTAACGGGGACCATTCGTCTTCTCTGTAGAACCACTCAATCAAGGATGAAGAAACCTTACAAGGTTACACCCAAACAATAAAGTATGACACTTTGCACTGTGTATCTAATCTCGCCTTGATTACCTTTGCAAAGCCCCAATCAATAGATTCCAGAGCCAGGGCTATTCATAATGGTATCAATCTGCTTCTCCTTATGTCACCGCCATCCCAATCAGACATTAATTATCAATTAGGCCTTGTTGCTGGGCAAAGAGCAATCAATGAGAGAGGAGAGAGAGAGAGAGAGAGAGAGAGAGAGAGAGAGAGAGAGAGAGGAGAGAGAGGAGAGAGAGAGGAGGAGAGAGAGAGAGAGAGAGAGAGGAGAGAGAGAGAGAGAGAGAGAGAGAGAGTGGGGGAGAGAGAGAGAGAGAGAGAGAGAGGAAGAGAGGAAAATAAATGACAGCGAGTGAGTGAGAGGGAGTGCACAGGAAAAACCCTGCACCTTCTTCAAAAGTCTGACGCAAGCCTGAAACGTCTAAATATTTAATTGAAGTGTCATGAAATTAAAAGGCTCTGGGAGAAAGGGGGTGGACTGGAGGAGAGAAAAACAGAGGCAGACGGAGATGAGTTAGAGAGAGAGAGAGAGAGAGAGAGAGAGAGAGAGAGAGAGAGAGAGAGAGAGAAGAGAGAGAGAGAGAGAGAGAGAGAGAGAGAGAGAGAGAGAGAAAGGGCAGAAGTGAAGAGTCAAGGAGGGGGGGAAAGCTACTGAGAAAAATAAAGGTGGCTCACCTCTTTTTAATTACCAACATACTGGTAATGGATAATCATGAAGAGACCTTTAATAAGCAGCACTATTAGCGAGAGGGAGTGGGGGGAGAGAGAGCAAGGGAAGACGGATAGAGGGATAGATAGAGACACCTGAACAGCTGACACTAGTTCCTGAGCCATGTAAGTAAACCTCAAGTGTCCTCTCCTCAAAGATATTCAGTGCTGGTCAGTCCCCTGTTTAAAAAAGAATTCAGACAGTTTGGACACAGCTCATTGCTGCTTGTTTCCTCCTCCTCTGATGTCCATCATATAACTGCAAAACTGCACTCAAAAGACATAGTCTGTGGTTTTAAGTATTTCTCTGAATTATGCAATCTGCAGTATGAGCAGACTAGACAGATGTCACACTTGTCCCGTTTAGAAGGCCAAATGACCCTCTGTACATCCATTTAACCATTCTGAGCACAGATGGAGGTGGACCAGGACAACTCCCTCCTGTTGTGCTATAATAGTGTGTCCCGGGCAAAGCAGAACAGTGACCCCAAATGGATTTCACCAGATAATACAACAAGTCAAGAATGACGTCATTCTAAGGAAAGGTAGAAAATAGGCAGCGTTTAGTAAACAGCTGTCCACATAACGAAGAAATGAGAAACAGAGCTTGTGTACTGTAGATTAGAACCCAAAAAATAATCCAATGTTATATTTTTGGAGGTGAATCAAGCAATGTTCTCTGTTTGAATTGCCGTCGTAGCTTGCTATGTGCTCCAGGGTTTGATGGACATCAGAGATTTTACAGAATATCCACACCACATCCGGGCCAACCGCGCAGAACTGGTGTGTGTGTGTATAGCATAATATCAGATGACGGTAGTGCATTACACACCTCAGAGTGTGTGACATGACATATCCCCCCGGTGTGACAGGTTCCAAGTCAACCTTGACACGCCACTGGCAGGTGATTAGCACAAAGAAGGACCCCCGTTGCCCTACCATCACACGTTATTATACAGAGGGCTCTGTCTCCCTTATACATAATTATGCCGGAGTCATATGAACGTCCTTCACCGAGCTACAGAGAGGAGAGAGAGGCCGTCAGTGAGGCCTAGAGCTAGAATGCACAGAGATTCGGCAGCAGAGCGATATTGTGCTTCCGCGTCTCTTTCCTCGTTTTCCATTCTGCTCTGAAAAAACAATGCGTGTTCTGTTGCTCTCGGCTCTGGAGACAAAACGTTCCGCATATGGATGGTGGCAGCGGAGGGGTGAGAGGTCACTAATGATGCTGTCAATCAAGGCCCACGGCGGGGGCGTGTCATGGCAGCAGGCTACTTGCTATACGTATGGCCAAGACTGTCACTCCACTTGGCCCCCACACATGAGACACACCACGCCACAGCTCAGGTCTGTGCACACTTGTACAGTACACACGCACGCACACACACACACAAGCACGCACACACACACACACAAGCACGCACGCACGCACGCACGCACGCACGCACGCACGCACGCACGCACGCACGCACGCAGCGCACGCACGCACGCACGCACGCACGCACGCACGCACGGCACGCACGTCACGTCACGTCACGTCACGTCACGTCACGTCACGTCACGTCACGTCACACACACACAATTTTTTACATTGTCAAAACCCCTGACAGTATGGTTCTATCTGCATTTCTCTTTAATTTAGATGATGATAGATCAACAATTGCAGGATACAGGCCACTGGTATGTAATGTATAATAGGTCACACCCTAGTAACACATCTGATGGTTATTAGACAATCATAATCTGCTATTTAGGGTGAGAAAAACAAATCAAGTAGCCTTCAGCAAATCCAAACTGTTAACAACCAGGGACAGGTACAACAGCCATTCAAATCATTTCCAACAAAGTGTCAAGAACTGTTGAACATCCTTCATCTCTGCCTCGTTCTATGGAGGGCAGGACTT
>NC_137606.1:25644268-25645268 GCF_963280865.1 Gymnoscopelus braueri | reverse complement strand
ACTCCAGGGAATAGATGGACAACTTACTACTGCATTATAGTATTTTATTAGCACGACGCGTTTCGCCGTGAGCACCTGACGAAGCTCACGGCGAAACGCCTCGTGCTAATAAAATACTATATATATATATATATATATATATATATATATATATATATATATATATATATATATGTTTATACATATATATATGTATATAAATATGTTTTTTAAATAATATAGCAATATTGTTGCTGTCGTGCAGAATAGCTGTATGTCCAAAACTTTTACTTCTGGAGACAGTAAGAAGAACCTGTGTTAAAGGGGAATTTTGGACCACGGTTTTCTTACCTTTTCTATGATGTTATGATATCTTAGGATGAATGGTACAGTAGAAATATTTCCACAGCTTAAAACATGCGCCAAACGTGTGCCTTGCGCTAAATCGCGTATTTTAATATATATATATATATTTTTTTGAGAGAGAGAGAGATCTGACGTTCATAGTGACAGAACACTATGCATCCAAAAAAAGAAAAAAGGAAAAAAAAAACAGAACTCTCGCTAGACGAGATAGAAATCTCGAGATTTCAATCTCGTCTAGCGAGAGTTTAAGCTATTAAAATACGTGATCTAGTTTAAGGCCTAGTGGCGCACGTTTTAAGCTGTGGCGGACCTGTGAGTTATGAAAATTCTCTACTGTACCATTCATCCTAAGATACCATAACATCATAGAAAAGGTAATTAAACCGTGGTCCAAAATTCCACTTTAATGGATCCAAAGTAGTTATTGTTTAGTCAAGTTATTGTGAATACTTGTCATTGGTTAATGTTTATGACCCCACAGAACAGACAGACTTAACCACATTAAACCGGGTGTCCCTATTTTGGGCCTATAATGACCCATAATTGGGTCATTATAGGTTAACATTTTCTAAAACATTCAAAGAATCGACTCAACTTGAAATGAATAGCAAAAAAAGCAGATCTACAAGTTCTGAGCTCTACAAGCTTTGTGAAT
>NC_137606.1:25629268-25639268 GCF_963280865.1 Gymnoscopelus braueri | reverse complement strand
GCCCAAAATAATCATATTTGAACTGGGGACCCCCCACCCTGATTAGCACAGGAGTTGAGGCATTACATTTTGTTTGACTCGGTTCCACAGATAAATATTGTGAAAATAGCAGATCTACAAGCTCACAAGGCCTGGCGTATTATTCAAACATTTGGCCAATGTTTGACCTTTATTTTAGTATAGTTTGTTGATTACTTTTGATGCAGTAATGCTCTTTTTTTTTCTTTAGGTATTAAAAAGGTCACTTAAATTGTCACTTCACTGTCATCTGGGGACCCCCCCAAAATCACGTGGGGACCGACCCACAGGTTGAGAACCACTGATACAGAGAAGCATAATCAGGGTTGTGAGGGAGTGTTGGCGGAGGAGATTGGCTGCATTGAAGACAATAGTGAGCCCGGGAGACGAGAGAAAGGTCACACGACACACACACACACACAAACCCCCACACACACACACACACATACACGTACACGTACAAAACGCACGCACACGCACACGCACACGCACACGCACACGCACACGCATACGCACACACACACACACACACACACACACACACTCATGGTTCCAGAGGTCCCTCGTTGTCCAGGCAGCAGAGTGAGCATCTGTGTAATGTCAGACATGGGGCAGACACTGGCACATTGTGCAGACAGGAAGAAATATAGGTCTGTGCTTGTGCGTGTGCGTGTGTTCGTGTGCGTGTGTCTGTGCGTGTTGGTGTTGGTGTTGGTGTTCGTGTGTGTGTGTGTGTGTGTGTGTGTGTGTGTGTGTGTGTGTGTGTGCCGCGCGCGCGCGCGTGCGTGTGTGTGCGCGTGTGTGTGTGTGTGTGCGTGCGTGCGTGCGTGCGTGCGTGCGTGTGTGTGCGTGTGTGTGTGTGTGCGTGTGTGTGTGTGTGTGTGTGTGCGTGTGTGTGTGTGTGTGTGTGTGCGTGTCCGAGTTGAATGAAAACTGATTTTACTGCGTAATACACAGTAAAATACTAATGCTTTATTTTAATATTAATTACAGATGAAACAAACAAAAAATAAATACATTTCTTGCACCTTATCCGACCCAGGCACACCGTTTGGAATATATCTGTATCTGTATGGACGATTCATGATCTCGAGGAGCTTCAGTTGATGATGCTTCTCAAAACTTCTATAACTGCATAAATCTGCACTATTTGCAGCACTATGGCCGGCAAAAAGAAACCCCCCTCCCTACATCCTTACTTTGACCGCATGTTAAGCAGTGTTGTAAAGTAACTAAGTACATTTACTCAAGTACTGTACTTAAGTACAATTTCGAGGTGCTTTTGCTTTACTGGAGTATTTCCAATTGTCTATACTTTTACTTCTACTCCACTACATCTCAGAGGCAAATATTTGAACTACTAGTTACTAGTTACTTTGCAGGTATAAATTATTACATTATAAAACATACATTAACCGCTTTAGCCCTATTTATACCTCGGCTATTTGAAAATAGCCAATCTACAAGCTCACATGCGACGCGTTGTGAGCTTGAAGATCTGCTATTTTCAAACATTTTAGGTACTTTTACTTTTGGTACATTTTGATACCAACACTTTTGTACATTGACTCAAGTAAATTTTGAATTCCGGACTTTTCCTTGTAACAGAGCACTTCCACATTGCAGCGTTGATACTTTTACTTAAGTAAAACATTTGAGTACTTTTTCCACCACTGATGTAAGAGTGAACCAGCTGTGCTCACCCACTCAGTCGGCTCATAGTTTCTTCAGACACTCTCTCTAGGGGTCACCTACTGCACATACCCTTCAATATCAGAAAGGACACACAGAGTACCCCGAGGGACCACTGGAGTTAGTATGTACCTTATCACCTTCCTCTCCGTCTCTCCTTCCGGGCCCGCTAGCGCGTCCCTGGGTAGTTAGCGCCGTAGCGGCACTCCAGCGGGCCATAATCAGAGCTGTAAAGCCAGCCGTTAACATGCCAGAACAAACACACACTAAAGCAACTCCTTTTTTACATGACTCCCTTTTCTTTCTTTTTTTTACAACTCCTCTTTACTACCTGTCCTCCTCGCCGGCCGAGCAGAACAGCGCCGCGCCAACAGGCTGGACGAGGATGCAGTATATATGCAAAGGAGCCGAAGGTAAATATATGCAACTATAAAGTGCTTTTTTTATTGAACATTATAGTCAAATGGAGGGAGCGTCGTCGTTAGTTAATAAGGTTGTATAGTTGGTCGTGGAGAGGGCTGTAAAAGAGATGCATTCTAAAGAATAAGAGCTCCACAGGGCCTCTTAGTTAGCTGACACAGTACAGAACATACCTTTAGTTTCTTTCATATGCGTAAGACTTTTTGGATAGAGCCCCGAAAAAAACTTTGATGAAATGTCACATTTCTCTAACGCATTTGGTCAATTCTTGTAGCCCAGTGGTTTTAGCTCCAAGTTGTGGAACCAACCAAGTTTGACTGAGAGACCCATATGTGAGAGAGGCCTTCACATGCTGTGCACGTTCAAGGCCACTGGTGTGGGAAGTGAGTTTATGATTTCAATGACTTATGAAACGACACACAAGCTACCCATGAAATGCATACATAAACCAAGCATAAAACATACATGCATGACAAATGCAAATAAGTGCATGGTAGCACACGCTATAAGACATATATTCAGGCGCCTGTCTGATACGCACACACACTCGCACACAGAGACGCGCACGCACACGCACACACACACACACACGCACACACACACACACACACACACACACACACACACACACACACACACACACACACACACACACACACACACACACACGTAGCCAGGCCTGAGCTCTGAGTTAGGACTGAGACTGTCCATTAGCCATGGTCCCTCCCTGTTTCAGACTTAATGAAGTAGAAAGCCATAAGAAGGGAGAGACACGCTGCAGACCTGATTAATGACAAAGAGAACGAAAGGGAGAGAAACACAGAGAGAGAGAGAGAGAGAGAGAGAGAGAGAGAGAGAGAGAGAGAGAGAGAGAGAGAGAGAGAGAGAGAGAGAGAGAGAGAGAGAGAGAGAGAGAGAGAATGTATAATTGGAATGATGAAGTAAGGAGGAAAAAAGATAACAGGACACTCTCTCCCGTTGTATTCATTAAAAAAAATGTGTACAGTTTCCTATTAAACTCTGTCTTCTCCAAAACAAATAACAGTCTGCGAATAGTAGTATAAACTCTTTCAAGAACAGGTCTGTATGAAACAGTAGCCAAACAGTATGGAACCTACAGTATTGCCTGCGTCTCTCTCCAGCTTAGCAGGAGATGATTAAAGTCACGGTCCAGTTACCGGCTGGTTGCACTCTGTGGGCCTCAGGTATACAACCATCCACCTGTACAGTACCGGGCCACATGAACAGCTTCACGCAAGAAATCATGCAGGCACACACGCACGCACGCACGCACGCACGCACGCACGCAAAAGTACAAGAGCTCACAAAAAGTCCAGAATAAAAAATGTACTTGAGTAAAAGTACAAAAGCTCACAACGTGTCGCATTGTTGTGAGCTTGTAGATCGGCTATTTTCAAATAGCCTATGTATAAAATAGGGCTAAAGTGTTTAATGTATGTTTCATAATATCATAATTCATATCTTAAAAGTAACTAGTAATAAAGTGTTCAAATAATTGTAGTGGAGTAAAAGTATTATATTTGCCTCTAAGATTTATAGTGGAGTAGAAGTAAAAGTACAGAAAATGGGAAAAATCCCTAGTAAAAATTCCTCAAAAGCGTACTTAAGTACAGTACTCGAGTAAATGTACTTAGTTACTTTACACCACTGCATGCGACCCCTCACCTGTGCAGACCCATGCAGCGATAGCCTTACCAGCCTTGGAAAGCTGAAGCTACAGGTTGGCCATGCTCTGAAAAGCAGCAGCAGGCATAGCATGGCCTAGCAGGCTGTCATGGCAGGCAGGCAGTGTGGGTGTTCATTAAAAAGCTCCAGCACTATTCACAGGGAGAAACATGGCCATAAACGCAATTAATCTGCCCATAAACAAGCTACTCTGCCTGTCCCACACCCACAAGCACACAGCCATGACGCTGGGGGGCTGGGAGGGGTGGACAGGGAGCTAGCTGTGCGTCATGCTACCACCCCTCTGCGGCCCTCTCGCTCCTTATCCTTCTCAAGCGAACCGATAATCCAGCAGACATAGACAAAGAGTCCAATAACAGCACGGCCTCCCTCCGTGTCCAGTCTTCCGCTACAGGCAGTAAGTCACTATGTGTAGTTTGTGAATGAAAATGTGTAAATCACAATGTGGCGTTCAACCGCGCTATACAGGAGAGAGCAGGATGGCATCCTCTCTCCACAGTGACAAACTGTCTGTTTGTCTTTTTATTGTGTTTTTTTCTAGCACCTTAACTAACGTCCATAAGTATATCATGCACAGTATACGTACGTCTGCTGTGCTATGCTCACGCACCTTTATATCCTATCTCAGGTACTTGTGTAAATATGTATGTAAGTAAAGCCTGATAAAAGTATCAAACTCCCAAAATCCACCAGAATACTGGAAATGACGTCTACTATGTTAGAAATAACATACATCTACTATGTTAAAATGCATGAGGTTGGCAGGTATGGTAAACCTGTGATGTGACAATAAAGCTGATTCTGATTCTGAAAGTCGACTAGTGTGTCTCTGTGGGTCAAATGGAGAAAGTGATCTGTGATCGTAATCCAAAGCACTTTAGATTTACAATGCTTTACATTCATCCATTCTCACACTGACAACGGAGGCAACCATGCGAGTACCTGCTAATCGGGAGCAGTAGGCTATATCGGTTCAGTGTCTTCGACATGAAGCCATGGATGTATTCAGAATCGAACTGGGTACATTCTAGTTCCCAAACTAGAATGTTCCCCGTGCTCTACCTTCTGAGCAGCTCTCAAAGCACGTAAACAAAGGCAAACGAAGTTGATTCAGACAATACAGAACATCACAAAACCCAGTACTGTTTTATTTTATTTAGAAATATTAATTTCCTGCTGATTTTGCTATTTTTATTGGGAAGAAAACCCAGCCTGGATCTGCGGATCCGGATCTTCAAACAGTCAAAACAACAGAGGAAGTTGACATTTTTATTTAAAAAACAAACAGTAGGCCTACTGGGTTTGGTGACGTTCTATATTGACTGAATCAACTTTGTTTGCGTTCGTTTTCTTTGCTTTTCCCTCTTCAATCACCCCCCCTTCATCTTGCAAAGTACAGTATGTTTTCTCATTCCTCTGCCCTCTCCTCAAGGGCTGTGTTGTGTCTATGTTAAAGTGACAACACACAGCAAGCAAGCCAGAGGCACTGTCACGTTGGTTAGACAATCACAGGTCTGTATAACAAGAACAAAACACACTTTCAAGAAGATAATGATACATAATCCATTAAAACCGGGGAAAACATCTGTGTCATTTTAGATTTCTTTGGCTATTCAAAAAATAGCAGATATACAAGCTCATAGTGCGGCACCGGGTGCCGCACTATGAGCTTGCAGATCTGCATTTTTAACTAAAAATCTTTGCTTCTGGGAGTCCCTGGAACAAAATGTTTTGAGATGGGGGTCCACGGCCAAATACATATCAATTTGGTGGGTCTTTGACATGAAAAAGTTGGAGCACTACTGATATATTAACACACTGTTAGGATTTAGAAAACATTTTTTTAGATATGAATTTGGCCGCGGACCCCCATCTCTGCCCTGTTTGCTTTCAGAAAAATATACATAAGATTTGCACAAAATGTTCACAATTTAGCAAAAGAAAAAAATTATCTACAAGCTTGTATACAGTATCTGCTATTTTTGAATAGCCACAGAAATCTTAAAATGACACAGATTGACCCGGATTGAATGGGATAAACATGCACACCATAGGCCTTACAAACTACAGTACGTATAAAGGCAGAGATGAGGTCTTCTGTGTGGCAGATGATGAACTGCATCCTGCTCGTCTCCTCTCCATCCTATCGTGCAATAATAACAGGGTTTCTGATTGCCTGAGCTAAGAATAGTAAGTTCTGCCAGCTTTAATAGTAGAAAATGAGGAACTTTCTCTCTCTGCCACTCGAGCCTATACGGCTACTGTGAACCACGTATCGTGCTAATGAAAAACAGAGGCTGTCGCAACATGGGACAAAAGACACACACACACGGACGTACAATACACAGGCACACATCGATTTACACATACCAGCACACATGCACAGACAGGCGTGCATATATGCACACACACACACACACACACACACACACACACACACACACACACACACACACACACACACACACACACACACACACACACACACACACACACACACACACACACACACACACACACACACACACACATACACACACACACACACGCACACACACACGCGCGCGCCTGCAGGTAAGGGGGGAGAGAGAGCGACAGAGGTCATTTGGAAGGCAGAGCTAACTAGAACATGAGGGATAAACAAGGTACGACGGTGGAAGGAACCTTGGCGGCTATAGACGTAGTAAATAACTTTCTCTCTTTCCTCAACCAGAGGTCACCTCTAAGAGTTAAGGAGCGAAGCGAAGCCGCATATATCTCAATTTCTCTCCACCAGCCAATTATCTTTTCACACTCTGCTCACCCTTATACTCTCCACAGCCTGTCCTTTCAGACATTCTGTCACTCTGTTCGGTGTCCTTCAATCTGCCCTTCTCCACATTATTTCTGCCAACATGTCGATGCCGTTTCGCAGACGCATCTCTGTGTAACCACTTAAACCATTATTTTATACTTTGGCTATTCAAAAATAGTAGATATCGTTGCTGTCCAGCAGAAACTCCATTTTGACGCTTTTGCATTTTTTCAGGGCCATTGAACACCCTTTACATCTGTGTATTGGTAAATACAACATTTAACCAATGAGAAGCATTAAAAAGCGCTTCTGACAGAACCAGCTAACTCCATTGGATCCTCAAACGTTCTGCTAAACCAGCTAACTCCACCGGAGTTAGCTGGGTTTGCTGACTCCAGGCTCCACCCCCTTTTGACCTCCAACCTCATTGTGATTTGGAGGTCCATTCAGCTGTTCTTATCAATGATGAACAAAACCTCCTAACTCGTGAACATTTGTGCAAATCTTTGAATATATATATATTTTTAAAGCATTTTTAACAAAAATCTTTTCTTCAATGAGGTCCCTGGAACTAAATGTTTTGAGATGGGGGGTTCGCGGCCTTGACATGAAAAAGTTTGAGAACCACTGATATATGTAGCAACAACAAGTTTATCAGAAACCTGTTAGGATTTAGAAGACATTTGTAGATGCGTTCCCGGATTGAATGGGTTAAATCTGTGACACACTGCCATTCATGGTGGCACCGTGGCAGCATTCTAGAATCTTCCTTTTTTAAACTTTCAGGATGTATGAAAACATGGAGACACGTGGTAACAAACATGATGCCATGCATGAACACCTGCATCCCTAATCATCCAAACAAGGAAGAGACCTATGAGATACGGGGAGAAACATGACAGAATGCACAGGACAGGCTTCCCATTAGCAGAGATGAATGTGTGTACCCCTCCTCCTCATCCCTCTCGGAAACCAAGCTCCCCATCTTGTGCCTCAACGAGGAACCAGGGAATGGTAATGTTCAACACAAACACATTTGCCCTGCCCAGTACGAGTCTCCTAATTCCATCCTTTGCTTTCCTGTCCTCCTCTCCTCCACTTGCAGAGTGGCCGCCACCCAGAGCCAGCCGTGTGGAAAATGAAAACTATCTGAATATTCTTTCCGGAGCTGCTGGGAGAGTTGTGTGCGCTTGGAGCGCCATTTCGCCTGCCACTTTTTACGGCTCCGCGCTGAGCTATTGCGCGGGTTGTCCGCACACTTCTGATCGCAGAGGGAGAGCGGTGTCGAAATGAGTTCTGGGTACACATGCGTGCGCCCGCCGACACACACACACACCACACACACACACACACACACACACACACACACACACACACACACACACACACACACACACACACACACACACACACACACACACACACACACACACACACACACACACACACACACACACACACACACACACACACACACACACACACAGGGCACAGTCCAATTTGCAGTGAGCCTGGTAAAGGGATAAGTCACGTTTAGCAGATCTGTCTCCCTGGCTGCAGTGATGTTAAAGCAGTATGCATGCAGATGGCTGCCACCAGGGCATCAAGTGGAGGTCATAAAAACACAGAAGAGACAACCTGGAGTCTACCCTGCCTGCTTGATGGCTCTTATAGACAGACGAGCTGAATAAATCAGTCCCACACTAAAAACTCTGCTGTATTCATATGAAAGCAAAACACTCACACACACACAAGCGCAAACGCAAACGCGGACACGCACACGCACACGCACACGCACACGCACACGCACACGCACACACACACGCACACGCACACACACACACACAGAACGGATGAAATCCAAGTTGACAATATATTTTTCAAAGAAGTGCATGTGTGGCATGATATAACATATTCACCCCACCAGAGGCGGAATGACAGGTACATGGGTACGCTGTCAATGGTATCAGCTGATGAATATTCACATTGTATTTCTCACTACATTATTCACACAATAATAAAACGCATTCAGTCGCACTGTACTTGCACATATGCACACGCACTCACAAAGAGACGTATACAGTACAAGCACATGCATGCACACACACACACACACACACACACACACACACACACACATGCGCAAACATGATTTCTGGTGCTATTGTTTGCCAACGGTTGTGTAGTTGTCAGTGTGGGGCTGAACACCACTACCTACTGAGGTGACCTTGACTTTGCCAATATACTGTCACATGCGCGCACACGCACACACACACACACACACACACACACACACACACACACACACACACACACACACACACACACACACACACACACACACACACACACACACACAGAGGATCAAACTCACATTTGATCATTCTTTCATTATTTTCTGTCAGTTACACTTTTCCTCACAGACAAAGTCTGTCCATCTCCCTCTATCTGTCTGTCAGCATTGCTTGTCTGTCTGTGAGTCTCTCTAGCTGTAGGGAAGCAGAAAGTGTTGCTTTTCGTGTATAAATCTTCCAACGTGTGCGTGTGTTTATATGTAGGTTTTAATGCAACGCTCTGGGGAGCAGTAGAAAAGGCAGTCACTTCTTTCCGTCACTGAATAAAACATTCCATTTAGGACCAACAGCCATGTGCCATAAATCACCACCATACCAGTACCACCACACCACCACCCAGTATGAGAGAGAGAGAGATAGAGAGAGAGAGAGAGAGAGAGAGAGAGAGAGAGAGAGAGAGAGAGAGAGAGAGAGAGAGAGAGAGAGAGAGAGAGAGAGAGTTAATTAGGGAGAGGGAGAGGGGGCAGAGAAAGAAAGAAAGAAAGAAAGAAAGAAAGAAAGAAAGAAAGAAAGAAAGGGGGAGCGAGGGCAAGAGTAAGAGACAGACAGACAGAGAGAGACAGACAGACAGACAGACAGACAGACAGACAGACAGACAGACAGACAGACAGACAGACAGACAGACAGACAGACAGACAGATGGCAGGTGATTGAGGAGAGCAGAAGGGTGGAGGTTTGGAAAGAGACTGATGATGTGTGAATGTCTGAACAGACAAACAGAAGACAGAGAGAGACAGGAATAAAAGCATGACAGCTCCAATACATGGAAAACAACAGCCTGCAGTGAATAATTACAATTACAACACAATACAGAGATAAGTAATTATTGTTTATCTTAGTCGGGTTAGGTGTGTGTGTGTGTGTGTGTGTGTGTGTGTGTGTGTGTGAGGGAGTGTGAGAGTGAGTGTGGATGTGTATGTATATGAACGGAAGCCGTGTGTGTGTATGCAAGTTTATGAATGTTTGTGTGTGTGTGTGTGTGTGTGTGTGTGTGTGTGTGTGTGTGTGTGTGTGT
>NC_137606.1:25609268-25624268 GCF_963280865.1 Gymnoscopelus braueri | reverse complement strand
AGTGGTTAAAATACAGTGCTCTGTAAAGTAGACAGTAAACGCTAATAACATTCACTCACAGCCCAGGTCAAACTAACTGTGGAAATTGTTCCCTGCTTCTTCTTCTGGTATGAAGAGGCATGCAGACGGCCGTTCTGATCGGACAGCTGTGTAATGGCTGTAAAAGTGGTTCCAGTTGGATTTTGGTTAATAAAATGGACAGCTTTGTAATGGCAATTCTGACACCTTTGTAAAGGACAAAGTATCACGTGCACAGATATACACGCACACACTCTCTCACACTTCAATACAGATGTACAGGACAGCTTGCACACACACACATTCACAGACAGGGATCATATTTAAACCATGAGGTGAGAGAATTATCAATTCTTCACTCTGCAGATGCTGTAGCGCACAGTCCACATGTTAACAGTCTGCCTGCCTATCTCTCCCCATAAATATGGATGACCAAACTTAGCAGGGTCTCTCTGACACAAAGCCCAGGCTCTGCGTTGTCAGATTCGACCGTCTCCTTTCCTCCCGGCCCCGTTTACAAGCGGAGACATCGTCATCGTTTTCCTTCTGGTGAGTCCCGACACATGACACATGCCTGACCACTCTGGGGGCAAACTAATAGAGCAGTGGTTTTCAACCATTTTCATATCAAGGTCCATTATTTATTCGGCATTTGAGCCACGGACCACCGTTTGATGAGATTTAGACTCTCAGACCCAAGACTTAGAATATTTTATCGTTATCGATTTTGTTCACAATTTCATGCTGTATTGATGTTGGTACCATAGGAGAGATAACAGGCAAACGTTGATCAAAATAACAATTCCTTAATTAAAGTAATACTAGGTAACTTTTTCAACAAAACTAAAGTTAAATTGTATATCTTTTGTGAGTGGCAAAAGTTTCACAACACCCACTCCATGAATTTCACCCCGAAAGCCTTTTCTATTATAATTTATATTGAAAAGGTGGCTCGGTGAGCCTTTCCTGCGAAAATGACGTCATCCGGCCGGAAACCGGTTTCCTGTTTGGCCAGGAACTACCGCACTGGTTTCCTGTTTGGCCAGGAACTACCGCGCTAATAACAAAAGGGAAACTCACGCTGATTTTAAGAGATTGTATGATTTGAAGGTCGAAAAACAACAGAAAAAGAAAACACAGCTCACGGTAACTAAAGCTCCACTGGCTAAGAGAAACGATCCACAGATCGTATAAAACAATTAAAAGAACGCTTTTTGAAACGCTTCCGTCTTCCGGTGAAAACAAATGGAATTCTGGGTAACAGAGGAATAAACAAACGGCCTGCAGTGACGGTAATGACCAGCAGAGGCTGCTAAAAATCGTTATTTGTGGACCTGCACTGTATAACTTTAAGTAATGCAGATGTAATTAAGTAATGCAGAATAATTTAACTCTTGAGAGCGTAAAATGAAACCAAATGGACCCGTAAGGGTCCATTTGGTTTCATTTTACGCTCTGAAGAGTTAAAGATCTATAAGGGTCCATTTGGTTACCAACTCTCCATTACTTAGCTGGGGACCACCTGGAACCCCCTCAAGGACCACTGGTGGTCCCCGGACCACTGGTTGAGAACCACTGTAATAGAGGACCCCAGTGAGTCAGGGATATACAAAGGAATTACATGAAGATACAGGGTGGGAGAGAGAGGTGGGGGGGGGGGGGGTCTGAGAGATAAGAGAAAGGGAGACAGAAAGACAAACAGAAAGACCAAAAGGTGGGACGATAAAGGAATAGACAGAGAGTGAGGAAGCTAAATAAAGGAGAAGAGTTGAGCAAATTAAGATGGATTTTGTAAGGATGGAATTCTAAATTTGGTGGGGATAAAGAAGTGGACAGATAAGGAAGTTATCCGTCTTAAGCCCACTTAAGCCCTATTTTGTACTTCAGCTATTAGTCGATCCACAAGCTCACAACGCGTCCCAATGCCACGTGTTCTGAGCTTGTAGATCTGCTATTTTCAAAAGATTTTGAATACATTTCTAAAACTTGTGAAATGGGACACTCTGCACAGCGAGTACTTTTACTTTTGGCACTGTAACAACATTTTGATGGCAAAACCTTTGTACTTTGTACTCAAGATTTTTTTTTAATACAGGACTTTTACTTTAATAGATTTAACAGGGTATTTGTGCATTGTGTTATTACTACTTTTACTTTAAGTATAACAAATGTGAGTACTTGTTCCAGCGCCGTTAGAACCGTGGTGTAACCACGGCTGGTCATTGCCATGATAATAATAATGACATCATCATCAGGTCCAATGGCGCCGGGCAGTCATGTGTCTTTCTTCCTCTCCATCCCCCTCCATCCATCTTTGCTACTCCTATCTCTTTCTCATTCCTCCTGGCTGTCTGTTTATCCCCTCGAATAAATCCTGAGTTATGGGACCTCGTAAACAGGTCAAGTTTCGCCCAACCCCTAACCCATCTTCTGGACACACACGCACTTATGCACTCCATGTGAACACGCACACGCACACGCACGCACGCACGCACGCACACCCACCCACACACACACACACACACACACACACACACACACACACACACACACACACACACACACACACACACACACACACACACACACACACACACACACACACACACACACAGCTACTATAGTTGTGATGATCATCCATTTAATTCCATTGACTATATCAATTTCTCCAACCACAACAAAAATCTTAACCTTCACCACTGCATGTTTAAACTAAACTAATCTTTAATCTAACCCTGAAATAGTGTTTTTATTTATAGTATTATTGTATAGTAATATTTCTTGCTTGGCTTGTGAGGCTACAGTATGTGATCTACACACAGATACAGTAGAAACAAGCAGGCCTAACAGAGCACGCGCATTTCGTGTTTGCTGGCGTGTGCGTAAACAGGGAAGGGTGCGGCCGAACACAAACACATGCACTCACTGGTTTTTATGGTGCATGCTATGTTGTTGTTTTCTCTCTGAGGGTGACATTCAATTGATCTGTATGTTGGCCCTATTCTTCTTCGGACATCACAGTCAGCCAACAGCCTCGTCAATCAGCAGGGGCTAAAACACAGCCTGTAAACATTAAAGTCTCTCTATCGCTCTCTCTCTCTCGCACACGCACGCACACGCACACGCACACACACACACACACACACACACACACACACACCCCCTCTCTCGATCTCTCTTTCTCAAACTATCTCTGCCATTCCATTTAACTGCTTTCTTTGTCTCTCTGATGCACTCTCTATTCTCTTCATTTTCTCTGCTCTAGTATATGAAATCTGGTTCCTTTAAAGCACCAATTTCTTTTTCATCTCTCTCTGTCTCTCCTCGCCCGTCTTCCTCTCTCTTTTTCCGCAGATGCATGGCTGACTGCCCATCACCTGAGCTCTCCGTCTCTCCACAGAGCTCGTCCCTCTGCACTTGTTCTCTCATCTCTCTATCTTTCTCTCTCTCTCTCTCTCTCTCTCCGCCTCTCTCTCTACCCATCACCCTCTAAAGCCACGGTGACTATTCTCCTGTCTTCCTCCATCCTCTGTGATGGATGCCCTTTCTCCATCCACACCTGCCGTAAGCCCGATTTATGCTCCATCGTACGGCCGTGTCGCACGTTGAAAACAGCGGATCTACAAGTTCCCAGCGCGTTGCATCCGCTAAGCGCCGTGAGCTTGTAGATCAGCTATTATCGGCGCGCGACACTGTCGAAAGACAAAGTATAAATCATACCTTATATTCCTCCATGCCCCGTCAACATCATTCCACAGTCAGATTAATACATAGACGTCAATGATTCCCTCAATGGCTTAGAGAGAGTAATCTGGATTTGTAAACTCTCAATGGTCCTCTAATACCTTCCTTTACCCTCTGCGTCCATCCTTTAAAGGTTCTATGACATTCATTTTCACTTTTTTTTTATTTTTTATGTTTTTTGGGGGGTTTTATGAATTTACACCCAATATCAATTACACCCAAAAAACCTGAACTTTGAACATTCAGTGGATTTTCTGTGGTCTGGGGTTCTCTGAATAATTAGGCTGAAAAGTAATCTGAGCTTGGCCCTTGGGCAGTGAAGTCACAGGCCATCAATCCCGCCCACTTTCCTCCTCGCCCCTCCCCTATCCTTTCCTTTGGGGGGGCGGAGCAGGCGATGATTGACAGGCAAAATCCCTCAACAGCGACACCCGCAGGCAAAGATTTATTTTTTCATTGCAGTTGAAAAGGCTTTAGAAATGTGAGAGAAAAACACCTGCCATGGATCACTGGAGTGGATTTTTTTTGTTAAAACTTTTTATACACGTTTGAAGGACCATGACAAAGACTTTTAATGTGTGGTAAAACTGAACGTCATGAAACCTTTAACCCATTCTCAGGCCGATTCTACAAATGCCTTCTGAACTACATTTTTCAAAAATGATCAAAAATAGCAGATGTACAAGCACGCAGCGCGGCACGAAGTGACGCGCTGCGAGCTTGTACATCTGCTATTTTTTGAATAGCCAACACAAAAATCTAAAATGAGACACGGATGCTTTCCCGGTTTGAACAGGTTAACAACGGAGTAGGCTATGAAAAGGTTAAATGAGTTACCGCGAACCAAACGAGCTGCTTAGCCCTACTGCACAGAGACCTCCCACCAGTCCACTGACATTCTCATTAAGAGAACAAGCTAATATTCACAGGGCAGAAGATTAGACAGAAGAGAGAAAGTGTCTCATCGGCGCACTGTGAACAGGTAGAGAGAGGTGCACTGTGAACAGGTAGAGAGAGGTGCACTGTGAACAGGTAGAGAGAGGTGCACTGTGAACAGGTAGAGAGAGGCACACGGTGAACAGGTAGAGAGAGGGACATGATGATGAGAATGTAGGGAAAGGGAGCAGGCTACAGGATTACGGATACAATGAAAATGCATAACTTTATCAACGCCATTGTTATTACGAGGTGAAATAGCTGAGCAAAATATGACGGGTGAATTAATTGGCAAATTTCACAAAAATATAATTATGAAAAACGATTTTTTTGATTACATTCGATTAATTGTGCAGCCATGGAACAAAGTGAGAGACAAACAGAGGGGGAGACAGAAGGACAGACTGTGTGTGTGTGCGTGTGCGTGTGCGTGTGCGTGTGCGTGCGCGTGCGCGTGAGACAAGCAGGAGAATGGGACGGACGGGTGGTGACTGATTGATGCTCGGGGCAGAGAGAGATTAAAGCAGAGCCACAAGGCCGCCCAAGACAACACGAAGATGGAGAGAGAGAGAGAGAGAGAGAGAGAGAGAGAGAGAGAGAGAGAGAGAGAGAGAGATGAGACACTGGACCTGATGGAAAGGGAGAGGTGGGTAAATCAAGGTGGGAGGCAAAGGGGAAGTGGAGCGTATGAATGGTGAAAAAACATGATGGCTGCTTGGCAAGGAGAGTGAGGTGATGAAAACACTAAAGGAGATAGACCGGACTGGACGGATCAGAGGGAGGCGGGGGGGGGGGGCAGAGATTCACATTAAAAGCAAGACGTGTGTCACGTCGGATGACAAAGGAAGGAGATGATGAAAGGAGTCTTGGGCTAAAAGGAGAACGAGAAGAAAAAGTGTTGATAAGATGAGGGAGATGTATGTGAGGTGTAAGGCAAATGGTTTGAGGTATCGGATACAAGGAGGGGGGGGGGTATTGAGGGGGAGGGGGTCGATGGGGTAAAGAGAGACTATAAGGATAGATGGGGAGAAGGACTGAGCAGGGTGGGTGAAGAGTGGATATTCAATGGGCCGCAGCGCACCCACTAAAAAGCCCATCTCTCTCCCAGCGAGAGCTCTCTCAGCTCAGCAACGCAAAGGTGGGACACGCATGCACGCACACACGCACACCGCAGTGTGTGTGTGTGTGTGTGTGTGTGTGTGTGTGTGTGTGTGTGTGTGTGTGTGCATCTGCACGAGCCGAACTGAGAAGCCAGTGCTCTGGAAAACAAGCCTCTGTGAGAGCACACCAACCAAAACAGCTCTGTTTGTGCGTGCGTGCGTGCGTGCGTGCGTGCGTGCGTGCGTGCGTGCGTGCGTGCGTGCGTGCGTGCGTGCGTGCGTGCGTGCGTGCGTGCGTGCGTGCGTGCGTGCGTGCCTGCGTGCGTGCGTGTTGTGTGTGTGTCTGTTTCAATGTGTGTGTTTATTAACCAATTTTGTTTTAGCTATATGAGCAGGTGCACAACCTGTCACCAGTTATTCTGTAGTTGCAGAGAATAAATTGAATGATAAATTATTCAGCGTTTGGGGACGTCTGATACGCACAGTGGGGATTTATAATATAAGTTATTGTTTTATTGCACTGAATTCAATACACAATGTTTGTTAATGTGTTTCTACATAGAACACCTTTATGTTGTTTCTCCATCATGACCTATTCAGCGAAATCCAGCAGAAAGTTTGAAAAGAGAAAGTCTATCATATAGGCATATAATACTTTGTTGGATAAATAAAGTTAACTGGGAGCAAGGTGACGTCTTTGTACTTTCCTTTGCATTTTTATACATAAAAAGAAAAAGAGGAATAGCTGCTAACTCAAATCCACATACAATAGTATATTTTACACAGGTAATCATTGTATAAATATTGATTATCACCCAGGTAGTTGCAGTGGTGGAAAAAGTACTCAAATTGCTAATAACTTAAGTAAAAGTATCAATACTGCAATGTAGAAATACTCTGTTACAAGTAAAAGTCCGGAATTACAAATTTACTTTAAAAGTATTGGCATCAAAATTTACTTAAAGTAACAAAAGTAAAAGTACTCATTATGCAGAATGTCCCATTTCAAGTTTTCAAATGTATAAAAATCGTTTGAAAATATTTTCAAATGGTCGAAATATATAGGGCTGAAGTGGTTAACGTATGTTTTGTAATAATAAATCTACAAAGTAACTAAAGTTTTCAAATAAATGTAGCGGAGTAAAAGTACAATATTTGCCTCTGAGATGTGTGGAGTAGAAGTAAAAGTACTGGAAATTGGAAATACTCAAGTAAAGTACAAATACCTCAGAATTGTACTTAACTAAGTACAGTACTTAAGTAAATGTACTTAGTTACTTTCCACCACTGGGGTAGTTGTCATTGCACGAGATTATCCAACCAAAGGCCGGTTCCACCAGATGCAGCTGTGTCTGAGGTCGGTTAACGAGGAAAGCCATGAATGCCGCAGGTGATCATTCGCCGTAATCTGCTGCAGCTGCCTCATAATGCGGTAGCTGACCAATCGGCTCACCAAGCTTATCACCCTCTATGTCCTTTTATCTGCCCTTCACCCAGGGGCAAATGAAGGATGGGCGTGTGATAAATACAGATTATCACCTGGGAATGCATCGTTGCCGGAGTTTATCCAATTATCTCGTTGAATTTTACAATACCCCCCCAGGGCTGTATCAGCCCTAGGGTCTAATACAGCATCTGCCCAATCACCCTCTCATCCTTTTATCAGCCGATCCCCTCACCCCGGGTAAATACAGGCTGAGTTTGTGCGAAGCCGTTTATACCCTAGCCTGATTATCAGACTGACGCTGCGTGGAGCTTCAGTCTGAAATTGGCTGCAGTGTCGGCAATTACAAAGGGGAGGGGATTCGAATTTCCCTAAACCAATCACAAGAGATCCACGGATCCGCCTACATCTGACGTCATCGCACAGCTTGTTTTAGCAGATATTCGCTGATTGGCTTGTCGTTAGGCCCACCCCCACCTCCGACTCTCATTGGACGGTACTTTTTGGTATGGAAGAAAGTCCTAGGCTCACATTTCAACACCAGACCAAGAGGCAGTCCACTCAGAGAGTAATTATACCCACAAGGATGGCCATTACATGTCATTTATGGAATGTAACTGTCGTTACACAAAAGAACAACAACACAGTGCCATTATAATAGCTGCATACTGTACATGAAAATCAATCATTTGCTAAATTGGTTGAATAAAGAAAGGTAATTGGTGGAGGATTTGGTTTGCCTCATTTGGACCAGTATGGACATGAGCCGTGTCCTTCTCTGTGCCTGCGTGTGTGTCAGTGAATATGTGGCATTGTTATGTGTGTCTCCTATGTCACTCTAGAAAAATGTAAACGCACAACTGCAATATTGTGAAAGTACGATGCAATTTGAATATTTACAAGCTGTGTGTGTGTGTGTGTGTACTCTCATCCATGGCAATTTGCATGTGCATGCTAACCCCCCAACACACACACACGCACACACACACACACACACACACACACACACACACACACGCACACACACGCTAACAAATAAACAAAAAACACGTGCAAACCTCCTCAAAAAGCCTCCGGGTCCCTTCTGACTCTGTCACAGTGCTGACAGCTCAGGTGCGTTTAAAGCAGGTTCTAATTAACAACAGTGCAGCAGTGATGTAAAGATATGCAGGGAGAATGAAACATAGCATTCATTCATCTTGGAGCCACCGAGGGCTTCTGCTGGGGGAGTGGGCGGGTTGGGGGTGATGAAGTGAAGAAGAAAGGATGATGGAGAAAGTCGAGTTACGTGTACTGAGTGTATACAGTATGAAAAAGGAGTTATAAGTGGCCTAAATCATAGAGCCATATGCTGCTGAGCAGTGGTGTAAAGTAACTAAGTACATTTACTCAAGTACTGTACTTAAAGGGATACTTCACTTTCAAATAAAATAAACATTTAAAAAATATATTTAAAAAAAATGAAAGAAGTTATGGCAAAATCACGGCCCCCTCACACATTAGTAGGACACTCTAATGCGTGAGGGGGGCGTGATTTTTCCATTACTTTTTTCATTTATTTTTTATATATTTTTTAAATGTTTATTTTATTTGAAAGTGGAGTATCCCTTTAAGTACAATTTTGAGGTACTTTTACTTTACTGGAGTATTTCCAATTGTCTATACTTTTACTTCTACTCCACTACATCTCGGAGGCAAATATTGTACTTTTACTTCACTACAATTATTTGAAAACTTTAGTTACTAGTTACTTTGCAGATATAAATTATTACATTATAATTATACATAAATTATTTTATTATTATTTTAAATTATAAAACATAATACTTTAAGTAAAACATTTGAGTACTTTTTCCACCACTGCTGCTGAGTGAGTTCCAGATAGGTGTATTTTATGTACATCAAAGATAATATATATCTTTTTTTTTAATATAAAACTTTTTTTTAATAAAAGAGCTCTTGAGACATTTTATATTTTAAACAGTCCATGTTAACCAGGAAAGTTAATCTTTCAATGGGTAGGAAGAAACGTCAGGTGGCCTGAGGGAGGCAGACCTGCAGCCTAAACGTAGCTGGTTAAATCCCTTGATTGAACCAGTCCCCCAACGGAGGGTCAAAAAGAACAACCATGGTGAGAGCACTTTTGAAGTGCGTTCTATAGAGGCCCCTCAACATAATATACATCACGTTGAACATCACGTTTCTGCAACAATGTCGGATTTGTGGCGCCCCCTGTCTACTGGAAATCGCGATTGCCTCTGCGTCAATATGTGATTCAAATTTGAGGTCGACTGGCTCCAGAGATAATGTGTAGAAATGTGTGTGTGAATTTTGAACACATCTGTAGTAGTAGCAAAAAGTGTGGGTGAAATGGTCATGGCCTGTAAGCAGAGTTGCATCATGACTAAAGAAATCAGATGGGGTGGGTGGGGGGACATTTACACCCTATGGTTCAAGCGTTTTAGGCCAAAACGCAAAGTGGCCTGGTATAGTACCACCATGAGGCTGATTTGAAGAATTCAGGATGGATTGATTTCCTTGGCCGACTGCCAGCGTGCGCGAAAGGTTTGGCGCTGATCAGAGCAGCGGATTGCAAGCTCCGGACACGCAGACAGACACACAGACAGACAGGGGCGAAAACATGTGTGTGTGTGTGCGTGCGTGCGTGCGTGCATGTGTGTGAGACCCTGTGCAGGCTCTCAGATAGGTCCCATATGCAGCTCATATTCCATGACATCCAGCTAAAGTGACAACCATGATGCCTGGTTGTTTGTCGATCTAATGACTAATCCCTCAGCCAGCTAATAAGATGCTTTCCAGCACCTTATCTATCCAGGAGAGACAGGATAATGATATGGATGGAAATTGCCTCACACAATTAAGAGCCACACAGATAGGATCGTTATCAGCGTAATATTAGTCACGCAACAGTGGTTTAATGACACGGCCATGCAGACAGACAGGCGTCATGCCGCGGTTCCCCACGCCAGCGAGGAACCGTCCAAAGTAAGCGAGGCAAAGAAGCGTGAAGGAAAAAGAAAAATATATTCTGGCTATCTCTCCAAATTCTCAATGTTTACTGTGGCTGCACTACAATTACTTTTGTGTTTACTGCTCTACAACTCCAATCCCCATCTCTGTCCTTCTTGGAATTCACACACAAATGCACACACGCACGCACACACACACACACACACACACACACACACACATACACACACACACACACACACACACGCACACACACACATACACACACGCACACAGAATTGTAGGTGGCATCTCTAATCCTGTAGAAGTAACAGCAGGGAGGAGAAAGACTAGCAGCAGGAGAGTAGGATAGAGAGGAGGCTTCCCCCCGCGGTGATGGCTGAGCGATTAGACACACAAAACATACAAACACACACCTGATGTGCGTGCACACACACGCACGGACGCACACACACACACTGCACGACACATCTTTGGGGTTTCAATATTTTCTTTCTGTCGTCCCACCTGGGTGCTTGCACAGCCTGAGGAGAATGCAGGAGGAGAGTGGTGAAAAGCATCGCACGCACGCACGCACACACACACACACACACACACACACACACACACACACACACACACACACACACACACACACACACACACACACACACACACACACACACACACACACACACACACACACACACACACACACACACAGAGAAGAGACACAGGGTGATTTGAATCAAATCCATCAAACCAGGTTTGAGGTATAAAAGTTACAAGTATAAAAGTTCATTGCTAATCCACATAGATAGTTCTGGCCTTGGGCAGTCTGGATCCACTGCATACACCACTCAGTTGGATCGCCTCGGGCAACAATGATTGCCCAGGTGATAATCTATATCATATATGAATATAACATGTACTACAGCATACACAGTTGTGTCGGTCTCGCGACACAGGACCAGAGCTGAGAGAGAGAGAGAGAGAGAGAGAGAGAGAGAGAGAGAGAGAGAGAGAGAGAGAGAGAGAGAGAGAGAGAGGAATAGGAAGAGTGAGAGGGAGAGTGAGACTGGGAGGGAGTGAGAGGGGGAAGGAGGGAGGGAGGGAGGGAAGGAAGGAAGGGGAGACAGGGAGAGAGAGTGGCAGAGAGAGGATATTTCACCCACACATAACCTGGCAACTGGAACCTGAACACGCCTGACCGACGCATCGCGATTCGCTCTCTCCCTCCCATCCTCTCCCTCCTCCTCTACCTCTTTCTCTCTCTCTTCGTCTCTCTTTGACTCTCTCTCTCTCGCTCTCGCTGATCGAGCTTTCGTCTGATGTCACGCACAACCACTCTCCATCTATCCATCTCCCATTATACGCTAAGTGTTGGTTGTTGTTTAATTTGACATTAATACTACAACAAATACCCTAGTTTGAGTGGATCAGACAATAGACTTAACATGGTATGGGGTAACATACATTAACATGGTATGGGGACAAAAACTATTCAGACATTGAATAGTATATTTACACAGATATGACTTCAAACACATAATAAGTACATTCATATGGCAAAGGTTGGTCTCATCCTTGTGAATATACAGTTGACATCAGACCACTGGCAGAGCAGGGTTTGGCTTATTGGGTCATTTTCCTGCTCAGAAAGTCAGAGCAGTCGATGAGAGTTTCCCAGGTAACCGCCGGACAAGGGAGAGGAGTTAAGAGGAAATACACATAGGAGGACAGAGGTGAGAATTAGGAGTGGCGTCAAGCATGTAGAAAAAGAGAGGACAGAGATAAGAGGAGCAGCCAATCATTTGAAAGGAACGAGGCCCTCCTAACCCCATGTCTCATACACTAAGCTGTCTCATTTCTCAGATGTGTATACACGTAGGATCAAATGCACTGAGATACTGTAGATCCACACAAAAATAAAATAAAATAAATAAAATAAAAATGTCCACATGTTCTTTCAGCCTGTTGATCTAAGCCTTGTCCACATCTGAAGCTCTGAGATGTCCATGTATTGGCTCTCTATTTCCTTTCACATATTCGCTAATGTTCCCTTTCACTGCTCTCTGTCTCTGTCTGAGAGCGAGAGTGAGAGAGAGAGAGAGAGATAAGAGAGAGAAGCACTGCTCAGTATTCAGCCTTTTGTGCTGTATATGCCATCCAATTTCTTCTCAGCACTGCTCCAGTCCTCCTCAACTCAGAGAACACCTCCTTTAACACTATTCACTGAGCCAAATTAGTTTTGTTCATGTGAGAGGACGGTGAATATGCAGGAGAGGTGCGTGTGTCTGTGAGAGAGAGAGGGAAATCGAGAGAGAGAGAGAGAGAGAGAGAGAGAGAGAGAGAGAGAAACAGAAAAAGAGAGGGATAGAGAGTGCATTGAAATGCAGTGCTGCAATTACTAATAAGCATGATAAAGGTGTATTATCTATAAAGGAATACCAAAACACTCGCCCCAAAACCCAGTCGCCCCGGGGCAATCCGGCGAACTCGGAACGGTCGCCACCTTGTATTCCTAAACGTAACCTCAGTAAACTATGCCCTTATTCCTAAACGTAACCTCAGTAAACTATGCCTAAACCTAACCTTATTCCTAAACGTAACCTCAGTAAAACTATGCCTAAACCTAACCTTATTCCTAAACGTAACCTCAGTAAAACTATGCCTAACCCAAAACGTATTTCTAACCTTATCCTCAGAAAAAACAAATACACAAAAACCGCTGGGGGCGAGCGGTCTGCGAAAGAAATGGGGGCGAGCGTGTTTTGGGGCGAGCCTTTTGGTTACCCTTTAAAGCGCTACAATTAAGAGAGGAATCCTTTCCATTGCGGGAGAACCATGATGTCAGACAGGGTATCATCCAGTCACCCATCTCCCCAGATACTCCATCCGGTGATGATACCCCCCCCCCACCCTCATCCGTTCCTAACCCGCCACCACCCCAATCAACCTCTCCGCGGCATGCCCCCAGCACCAGCATTATTTACTGGAGATGGTGGATGCGTCCCCTCCCTCGTGCCATTGCCGCTAATAAAAAGTGCCATAATGGCTGGTAAATTAAGAGAACGATGTTGCTCATGACTGTTACATGGCTTGATATGATTTTAATGGGCTCGTAAACGACGGGGCAAATACTTGTCATAGAACTAAGTGGCTTCTCACTGGGGCATTCTGGGAAATTATACTGACACGCACACACGCCTGTGTACACAAGATGAAATTAAAGACATTGCTCTTGTTCTGTGACTATTGGTCCATACTCTGATGGGTTGTTTGGCGCATAACATAATCATAACCGTATGGCATCTATCTACAATGGATGTGGACTTCTTTTAGCTATTGATTCTATATTAGTCATATCATCGTAATGCGGTGCCATGTAACTGTGGATTAGAATCGTCTGGCTGGCAAAAGGGAGCCAAAATGGCGTAAGATTATTTGTAGAGATAATAGGCTATAATCTGTGATTAGATCATGTTGAATAAAGCTGGCTCCAGACCAGACCGATTTTGGGCCGACTTGGCGTCGGGAAGCGTCGTATATAGTCGTCCAGTCGGTTAGGGGTCCGTCGGGGGGTCCGTCGGGACCTTTTCGGCCGACCCAGAGCCGACCGAACATGTTCAGCTTTTTAGCCGACTGGTAGAGCCATGGGGTGGTGAAGACGTGACAACAAAGGGCTGTCGGTGTTGCCAGATTATGTGAGAGAAACAAGCGACCATGTCTATGAAAACCTACATTCACTGTTTCTCGTTGTTGCTCCCAGAGAGAGAGATTGATTGATTTGACCTACTTTTGCGCTGTGGTGATGACTTATTGGGAGCTCACAAGCTCAGAACGTGTGCATCGCAACACGTTGTGAGCTTGTAGATCTGCTATTTTCAAATAGCTTATAGGTATAAAATAGGGCTAAAGTGGCTAATGTATGTTTTATAATGATTTATATCTGCAAAGTAACTAGTAACTAAACATTTCAAATAATTGTTGTGGAGTAAAAGTATAGACAATTGGAAATACTCCAGTAAAGTAAAAGTAACTCAAAATTGTACTTAAGTACAGTACTTGAGTAAATGTACTAGTTACTTTACACCACTGCACGTCAGTGAAGAAAAAAAGAAAAAACGCTGGGAACATCAGTGAAACAAGCCCAAATCGCTTATAATAAGCAGACCTGGCAACGCACAGCAGAGGGCGCTGTTTTTCCTTTTTTTTGGGCCTTTGGTTCCCAGATTAGCATCTCAATGGGGAAAATCTGCTGACAGACTAAATGCCCACTTTTGCCAACCAAATACCAGTCTGTTGCAGTCTGAAGTAGTCTGAAATAGTCTGAACGAGTCTGTTTGGTCTGGAGCCACCTTAACAGAGCCAACAGTGCATGATACAAAGTAATGTCTCATATCAGAAGCAGATACTGAATCCAAGATAAAGATTTAACAAAGTACCAGCTTATGAGAGAATACATTATGTTTGCAAAACAGCTGGCCAATGGTTTGTTCATCTTCACCAAAGATGCCCGCGATTTAAAGGGGAGCAATGTCTGCCGTAGTAACACTCAGATAAGCTCTGTATCCTCTGCGCAGTCAGTCATTTATTTTATTACATCATAGCCGTTAGGGCAGAAACCTTGTATCTCCATATTTCAAATGTGTACGTTTTTTTGTAAAAGAATGGCCTATACTTCATCATACAAGAGTGTCACACAAGAGTGGTGAAAATAGCAGATCTACAAGCTCACAACGCGATGCAACGCGTTGTGAGCTTGTACTGTAGATCTGCTAATTT
>NC_137606.1:25599268-25604268 GCF_963280865.1 Gymnoscopelus braueri | reverse complement strand
AGAGAGAGAGAGAGAGAGAGAGAGAGAGAAGAGAGAGAGAGAAAGAAAGAAAGAAAGAAAGAGAGAGAGAGAGAGAGAGAGAGAGAGAGAGAGAGAGAGGTGGAGGCCTGAGAGATGGAGGTCTGAATAATAATAAATCTTGCTGACATTCAATGTGGTCGGGTCACTAACATGGGAATAGGACGTCCAAGACAGGAGTGAACTACCAGGACATCATCACCGAACGTAATGATGTCTTTCTCTCTGTGTGTGTGTGTGTGGTGTGTGTGTGTGTGTGTGTGTGTGTGTGTGTGTGTGTGTGTGTGTGTGTGTGTGTGTGTGTGTGTGTTGTGTGTGTGTGTGTGTGTTGTGTGTGTGTGTGGGGGTGTGTGTGTGTGTGTGTGTGTGTGTGTGTGTGTGTGTGTGTGTGTGCGCTCGTGTGACCGTGCGTGTGCATGTGGTACTTGCTAGCAGTGGAGGTTAGAGATCGACTTCAAGAAAAGATAAAGACAAGCCAGAGGCGTGTTACAGGACAATCTCTGCATCCAGTCAAGCAGAAAGTTGTGTGTGTGTGTGTGTGTGTGTGTGTGTGTGTGTGTGTGTGTGTGTGTGTGTGTGTGTGTGTGTGTGTGTGTGTGTGTGTGTGTGTGTGTGTGTGTGTGGTGTGTGTGTGTGTGTGAGTGTGTGTGTGTGTGTGCGTGTGTGTGTGTGCGCGTGCGCGAGCGTGTGCGTGCATACGTGATACAGTACATCATCGAGTATTGCCTGGAAGAAACTTTTAAGTTATGAGTCTATCACTGTTAACAAAGGTAAAACTTTCAGTGGAACATATGGAGTATGAGTGTGATTGTACAAGAGTTATTCTACTACAATGTTTCTCTCTCTCTATTCTTTCTTCTCTCTCTTTGTCTCTCTTTTCTTACCATCTAATCCAGTGGTTCCCAAAGTGGCGTCCAGGGACCCCCAGGTGTCCTTGGATGAGGTTCCGGGGGTCCCCAGCAAAATGTGTTAACATGGCATCAAAATCAGATTAACCACTTGAACCAAATGTTATACTTAAGCTATTCAAATATCAGAAAATGTGCGAGAATATTTTGAATATAAAAAAAAAATGTTTTAACACATATCTTGTTTAATGGGGATCCCTGGTACAACATCTTTTCAGATGGTGGTCCACAGCCAACAACATATCAATTTGGGGTCCTTGACAAGACAACGTTTGAGAACCACTGGTCAATATGCCAACACGCTAGGAAGCGTAGAGAGAATGCCAGACAGTTAATACTGTAGATAGGGAGAGACACAGATTGGCGGAGACACACAAGCGCACATCTGTTCACATCGCTGTATCTGAATTGACGACATCACAAGGGAGAATGTATGTTTGTCAATGTGCATCTGTGGGCTGATTGTAATATTCCATATTCTGTATCAGAAGGCAGATACAACAGCTATCTGCCATGGCTATTATACGGAGTCAGCTTGAGCACACACAGAAAGACGCAACGCTTACTAAGGGGTGTTGCTACACTGGATACAGAAGGAATATCTATATCTTGTTATATAATGCAAGTAGCTGACACTTATGGCAAGCTAAAGCGTGCAACACATCAGTGGCATAGCATTTTTGTTTCATTTTAGGATGCGGTTTCATTTTTCTACTTATTCACTACTGAGAAAAAATACTTAAAGACAAAGGGAAATATCATTGGCACTGTCATAACCTTAATACCTGCCTTAACCCTTAATACCAATGACTTAATACGCGCGCACACCAAGGGTGCAGCACAGTCTTTGTACCATGTAGATTCAACAGCTGCATGGGAAAGAATAGTTTTTATTTACAGCAGTTACAGTATGTGGAACTAGATTTGATATTTTCTAGTCCTATATTGCAATGATCAGAGCAATGGCAGAAATCTGGCCATTTGAAGCGTTAAACACTGCTATAACACTGGCGTACTGGCCACGTTTGGTATGGATCGGAGCAACAGTGCACCTCACAATGTCCGAACGTTAACGATTGTGACGTCCGCCCTCGGTCAACTGTCCAAACCGTATCAAAAGCAGAGGCTTGGATTACAGCCCCCAGCAAATCAAACCCTGCAGACACATACACAAACACACACACACACACACACACACACACACACACACACACACACACACACACACACACACACACACACACACACACACACACACACACACACACACACACACACACACACACCCACACCCCTCGTCTGTTTCTTTCCCGCTGTACCATTACCATTTGCCATAAGTCTCGCCTCTTGATCTCACTTTGTCTTTTCTCTGTTTTCCCGTGTTTTAAAAGTCATCCAGGCAGACCACCCTCCCGCGGTCACCCCCCCTCCGTCTCTGCTGTGCTTCTCGGTGGCTGACCCCCCCCCCCCCCCCCTACCAGACCAGGCCTTGCTACCCAGCATAAAGCCTACCAAGCGGAGCGGAGGGAGGGGGTGGGGCGGTGGGAGACAGTGAGAGTTTAAAGGAGAAAAGGATGAGTTATTGTGGGAGGTAAAGGATAGGGTGGAGACACAGGAAGTCAGCAGGGAGAGAGATAACAGAGCTCTGAGGTTAGAGGAGTTTGGAGAGGGTGCGTGTGCGTGTGTGTGTGTGTGTGTGTGTGTGTGTGTGTGTGTGTGTGTGTGTGTGTGTGGTGTGTGTGTGTGTGTGTGCGTGCGTGCGTGCGTGCGTGCGTGTGTGTGTGTGTGTGTGTTGTGTGTGTGTGAGAGCATCTAGGTGCATGGTGTGCAGTGAGAAACAGCATGATAGCCTCTGGCTTAGAGGTTGTTGCTGCCATGCACACACAGGGTAGCATGCATTAAAGATGAGTGGGGCTCACACCAGCTAGGCTCAGATCCACACACATGTGCAGGGCACACGCGTGCACATGCACGTACGCACGTGTGCCCGTTCACACACACATACACACACACACACACACAGTGGCCCATTTGAAAGTGAAAAGAGCCAGCAGACAACCGGTACCAAAACCAGACAGCGAGAGAGGAGAGAAAACCCTAATTTAGAAAGCAAACAAGCTGTTCACAGCTTGTTCATCTATAATGCAGACAGAGGAGAAAGCCCAGTGTTTCAGATGCAGCCCAAAACACTGATGTCATCTTCTGTACTCTGTGTGTGTGCGGGCGTTGCATGCGCGTGTGTGTGTGTGTGCGCGAATGCGTGAGATTTACACGTGTGTGAACACCTGCATCCATGTGCAATTCCACCTGAGATCATGTGCGTGTTTACATGCACATGTGCCTGTGTGTGTGTGTGTGGAGGTGCATTATACAGTGTGTGTATTCGCTTGTATAGTATGCGTGTAAAAGACAATGCTCTCTCTTTCCCCTCACACACACACAGACACACACACGCACGCGCACACACACACACACACACACACACACACACACACACACAAACACACACACACACACACACACACACACACACACACAATGCAATGACAGAGGGGCTTTGGAGGGCTGGATAGTGGGTCTGATGTAATGCAGCTTCAAACACACACCGAGGATCAGAGAACATCACACACTTTGTCACAGAAACACAAACCCTCTTCCCACTCTCATCTCAGAGAGAGGAGCTCTGGGAACGAGTGAACAAAAATGGAGAGATGGCACAGTCTGCCTCGCCTACAATAGCATTCAGATTACATAGCGACATCCTCTGTTAATTTAACTCAGAGTGTGTACAAACGGTACCAAATAGACCCTTTTGAGTGCATTTGGTACCACGTGTACTCTCAGAGTTAAATTAACGGAGGTTGTTATTATTTACAGTGAAAGGATACAGCTACAATGTCAAAGCCTATAAAACGATGTACTCTAGGGCACAAGATATAGGACCGACTTTTCTTGTCCAGACAAAGGTAAAACAACGATGCTAAGCTCCAATCAAGTTGTGCCAGGTGATTGTGTACTCACCTCAAGACGGCCATCTGAGGCATAAGGGGCTAAATATAAACTATTTACCGACACAGCCACCAGACCTGCTGTCAGCAATAACAGTCAAGCTGCTGCAAAGACACACCAAATTATCTTGATTTAGCTCAAGTGCAATACACTGGACATATCTGTGTAGAGATGGAAATCTTTCCCAAGCACTCCTGATATTATTATTATTATTTATTTATTTTATATAAAAAAAATTATCCCACGATTTTGTAACCCTTATTTTTCACCGGTGCCAATTTTCTAAGTGAATCCTGGGCACTACACTCCCTCACCAGCCTAGGGAGGCCAGGGCCGAGCTCATGCCTCCTTCAATGCATGAGAGCCAACTGACCTTCTTGTCACCTGACAGGGGAGAGGTTCCCTGGTTGGACGTAGTGCGTGGAAGGAACACGTTATTCCAACCAGTTCCCTTCCCTCCAATCAGGCACCCCGGCTGTCATGGGGGAGGCATTATAGTGACCAGGATTACTACATGAGAGACACGGGGAGAACATGCCAACCCCACCTAGGCGCTGATGACGCGGAGGAGAAGACCACGCCCCCAGTGCCCATAGTGTCCCCGGCGGGATCGAACCCAGGACCTTCTAGCTGTGAGGCGACAGCGCTACCGAGGCGACAGCGCTACCGACCTGATATTATTATTATGATACGCACGCTGATTTCAATCAGCGCGCATGCTATCTGTCTCAGAAACACACACGTCTAGACAAGTTGGTTCTCAAACGCATTAATTTCAAGGACCCCCATGACTCTGAAAGTGCACTAATAATTTGTGCACTTTCAGAGCTATACAGGCCTATAAGGGTCCATTTGGAACTCCTCAAGGAACCCTGAGTGTCCCTGGACTCCACTTTGAGAACCATCGGTCTAGACTAGTCTTTGCCAAGGAGCACAGAAGAGTCGTCAAGGAGAATTTGACTGACTTTGGGGTGTGGACTTCCATCTGATATAATATTCCTATTTATGGTAGCAGCACGGCAGTCATGTGATACCCTTCATCTCGTACCACCAAAACAAGCCTCT